>NC_089273.1:7065218-7301494 GCF_963678975.1 Dysidea avara | reverse complement strand
TTTGCGAATGCTCTAATAGAGTATTTTTTATTTAGGTGACTGTTGTATTAGAGAGTATTGATCATGTGCCCACATGCCCTATTTTTGCAGGCCCAATCACAAATATTAAAAATTGTTCACTGTCATAATCAGGTGCTCAACAAAACAGTTACAACTCAGACAATGTAAATAGCTATATACTGCCATTATACCTAAGTATGAACAAAAGCCATTACCTGGTAAGCTAAACCACTTAATTATTGCCTGTTTTGTCACCAAGGCAAAAATGCAGTAATGTGTACACGATAGTCTAGATCTGCTCTAGCGAAAGAGTGTGAGATTGATGTCTTAGTTAATGCAGTCCTAAAATTCCAGAGAGTGGGAGGAGAGGGAAAACAAAATTCCATCATAACAACTTTTTATATTACAAAAACTGAGAAATAAAATCTTGATGCAATCAGTATACTTCACTATATTATACTTTGCTTGGAAGGATCAAAGCGATGCTGCATATCGTATTCTCCATACAGTACTAATCAACTGCATAACTGTACTGTATGAGTCATACAGTACAGTTATGCAACTAATTGGGCAAATACAGTACAGTTATGCAGAGAATTTAGTTGTGGAATGTTACGTAAACAACACACTGTAAATAGCTAAAACCAACCAAACTAATCCTACGATTTCGTTCTACGGCTAGGAATAAATTGTATAAACACTTACTGATTGTCTGATCACGAAGCTTTTTAAACACGACTCCACTAAGACACGATTGATCACGTGCGTGATATTATAAATCACTAAAACTAGCCAAACTAATCCTATCAATTCGTTCTACGACTAGAAATAGATTAGCTAAACACTTACTGATATCCTTATCTCCGAAAATCGCAGCGGTTTGAGTGCTAGAGAAAATCACTCGGAGCCAGACGCGACCAGGAAGTACAATACGAAAATACAGTACTCAGGGGGTGTCTCGAGGCAAATACAGCACTCGGCTTCGCCTCGTGCTGTATTAGCCTCTCGACACACACCCTCGTACTGTATTTTCCGTACACACGCGCGGCGGTGCTTTAACTCTAACATACCGCACACACATACACACACATGCACACATATCCGCACACAAAGCAACACCTTTAACTAGCACAGCCACACCAATCTGACCAGTGGACCAATACTGGGATACCCGTTCGCCATTACTCAGGTGCATGAAGGTAAGACTAGCAACCCACAGGAGGCTGTGTCATGTCTCACAAGCAAAGGTGTGGGAAACTAAATAATCCCACCTGGATACTGATTCACACACTATACAAGACATAGACAGTTAGTACTTGTTTCCCAGTAATCTTTGATGTTACAGCTGAATGGACTGCTTTCCAAGTCTACCAGGTCTCCAATATACAGCTGGGTAGACTGACTAAAGCTTCTTGTTACACCAACTTGGCCTAACATCAATTACCACGCACACACACACACACACACACATGCACACATACACACACAAACACATATGTACATGCAGGTATTATGTCATAGGTTCTAATGTTAATGGACCAAAAAATAATAGCATTCAAGTGTCATCATCAGTGTACAGTAACTATCTGTTTAAAACATTCCAACAATTTATTGGTGCACTAATAATATTTATGACTCATTTCTATATACGTGGCTACAATGCTATTTTGCAGATATTCAAATGTACCCATTTCTGAGCGTTGTGAATGTGGGAACACAATCAATAATATGTCATTCATGCACATATTCCGGGTAGAAATGTTCATAAATTTTATAGCATATCAAATAAAGTGTTGGAATGGTGCAAATAAACTTGTGGTAAGGTATTTATATTTATGATAGCATTTAAATATCTTTTATTAACTCAATAAAATTTCTTACATGAAATAAAATCAGCTGTGCAATTCTAACAGTCACCATTGAATATACAACAACAGCACAAGTTCCCACTACTCTCACATGTTAACTAAAGTTTATAAATGCAATACAATCCATCACATATTCACTATTGCATTCATACCTCTTGTTGTGTTCAGTTGTGTGTGAGTACTCCAGGACTGGCATTGAGGGTAGGCAAAGTAGGCAGCTGCCTATATCTCCGGGGCTAAGGGGGTCCCAAAGCTCTAAATCTGGGACCCCAAGTTCTCAAACCAATCACGAAAATTAATGATTAGTGTCAGTTTCAGGGGAACTAGTGCATGTGTGTGCATGTGCTGAAGTTTCCTATCCGGCATGTGTGTGTGCCCTATATGACAGGTGTGTATGCTGATGTTTCCTATCTGGCATGTGTGTGTGCTGACGTTTCCTATCTGGCACGCGTGCATGTGCTGATTTTCCTATCATGCACGTGTGTGTGCTGATGTGTCCCCTATCCGGAACATGTGTGTGCTGATGTTTCCTATCCAGCACGTGTGTGTTGATATGTTCTATCTGGCATGTGTGTGTGCTGATGTGTCCCTATATCTGGCACGTGTGTGTGCTGGTGTGTTTCCCATGTGTGTGCTAATGTGTCCTATCCAGCACGTGCGTGTGTTGATGTGCCCTATCCAGCATGTGTACATGCTGATGTATTACAAAGCAACTCTGACATGGTAATGGTTTTCCCAACAAAAATATACTCATCCAAATGCAAAATGCCCATATGTAACCCAGTCTAAGAAAACCAGTCTTATTGCCCATGTCAGCATATTCAATTTTTCACCTGAGACACAAAGCTACATGAATACACTATACAATTCCACAATCAAAATCAGCTAGACTTGGTTTTGCTGGTTACTTACAGTATCCCAAGCCCAGTGGCGATCCGTACGTGCAGTGTGGGGCCTTAATGGAACTCTGGTCAGCCTGGGGATGACTGTATGTGGCTGTACAGCTCTGTATATGGCTGTACAGCTCTGTATATGGCTGTACATGTACAGCTCTGTGGTGCTGAATACGTACATCTGCTGTGAATTTCCTTTCATTCTAGCCAATTTTGAGACCTCAGTGACCCAAAACTTGGCCCAATTTATCCCTACGCATTCCTTTTCAATTTTTGAACACCATCAACACCATCTTGCTCGTTTTTCCAGGCCTCGCACCCATTTTTCAGCTTGCCTGATACGGTCAACCTCAGTTTAAAACCTATCTAAAATGGTGGGAAACTTAGTTGTTGGCTACTTGCATAGTGGATGCTGTGGAAGGTAATGCACCGATCAATGTATTGCCCCACTACCCCCCTCGGGTTTATATGGGGCAATGGTGGGGATTTTACACAGCCGAATGTCAAATTCCCCCATGGTAGGGAAAATTAAGTGTGTCAAATCCCCATGTAAGCCCCAGGTACACCATGGGGATTCGACATGGCTTTCATCCCAAAACTTGTGTTTTCATGTGTATATATTCTATGTGAATTTATTGTCAAATTCCCATGTAAGCCCCAGTACAAGGGGGAATTTGATTTGTATGCTTCAGGGCCATATCCAGACTTTCATCTGGGTAGGTTCTTTTAGAAAAACAGTGGACTTTTTTTTGAGGCCCTTTTTATATGGATTAAATTATGCATGGTGTGTTCGCATGCTGAAACCAGGGGGGTCTGGAGGCATGCCCCCAGGAAATTTTTTGAAAATAGACACTAAAAGGTTCAATTTAGTGGTATTTCAGTCAATAAAAACAAGTTGATGTTGTGCTACTTCTAAAAACCAGGCGCCATGCAGCTAGCTAACTTATCTGGAATAACTATAGACAGTATATACTACTATGAATTAACCAACTATGTATTACTACTTTACAATAGGGTAGTTTGGGTTGTGCAATAATATAATTAGCTATTTCTCGTATTTCGTAATTCATGAAATATTCGTAATTCATGAAATATTCGTAATTCATTCAATTACGTTGCTATGCACTGCTAAGGAAGCGTTTGTTAAATAAACCGCTTTTACCAACATATTACGCACAAAACTATCTTCTAAACTGTTTTATAGTGTGACTAACGTGTTTATTCCCACAAATTCTCTCGACAAAGCCTCAAAGCTGCTCTTCATTTTCGTTCGCGTACGTAAGGGATACGCCCCCTTTCAACTCGAAGCGATAGGCTATTCCTGGCAGTGTACGAGGCCTGCACCGTTGTTTTTCAGTTGCTAAATGCCTGAAAACCTCAAGGGGAAGGTAGTCTGAGGAAACTCACCACACCCGTATTTCAGTCCGCCGAAAAGAAACCACCTCAGAGCAAAGTTCACCTGTGCAGAAGTTTAATACAGACTTCATTTCACTTTTACTTCTTACGTAAAAGCTGCTTTCACCGTTATTAAACGATTTTGCTCACGTGGGTGCGTACGGACAAACATAGGTAGATAGGTATATAGGTACATAGGTAAATAGATAGGTACACACACACACTTTTACGGAAACAATTACAGTAAACCAGGCGCACGCCCACAGCCGGCCTTCGGCCGGCTGTGGGCGTGCGCCTGGTTTAATAACAATTTTTAGTAAGGCTCAAGACCAGCTATTTGGATGACATCTGGGAAATATCTCTACTGCTACTGTAATTATACCATCTGTGATTATACCATCTGTCTCTATAATATATTGGAATGCCACAGTGAATAAGAATGGGAAAGATTGAGCGCTCTGTTGGATTGTGCATTGAAGCATGGATGCTATTTATGGGCTCTGCATGGGAGGGGCTTGCCCACCAAAATTTTTATATTATGAAAGTTCTAGTGTAGACAACAAACATGGTTTTGTATATAAATTAAGTAGTTACATACAGATTTTAAAAGAAAATGTAATTGTGACTGTTCTATTAGAGTGATTGTTCTATTAGGGTGGTTGACTGCTCTATTAGAGTATGCCGATCTTGCATTGCATTACTAGCACTGAATCAGCCAGCTAGTCGGAGCACTTAATTTAGCTTCTTATTAGTGGTGTTTATTAAACTGGAGCTAATGGACTTTTGCTAATGAAAATTTGGACTTGTATACTAAAATTGTGGATCTTTTTGCTAAAATTGTGAACCTATTTACTGAAATTGTGGACCTTTTTCCCAAGAGGGCGGTTCTTCAGAACCCCCCTGGCTATGGGCCTGTGCTTAGCTAAGGCAGTATTATTAGCAGCATTTATTTTCCTTCTAGGTAGATATCATGAATTATTTTGAATAATGACACAATTAAGATTAATTTCTGCATCACAGAATATTGTTCTATGCATGAGCTCCATAAGTACAGAAGTTATGCGGTTATATTGTATAAGTTATAATTTATTTTGTACTTTCTTCCATGCTCATGCAGCTATTCAGCAGTTTTAAATGTATAGTATTAGTGTTTAAATTTAATTACCATTCTATTCTTAATGCTGACATTTGTTACAAACATAACAATCTTGGTGGGAAGTGCATGTAGCCCTTCACATGAACAATGGTACCACTCTTCACAAATATCACACCCAATCCATACTTCTACAAAGTCATTAGACTCTTCAAACTCTTCTCCACAGGTTTCACAGAAGGTAGAGACTTCAGGGTTCTGTCCAGTATCTTCAATTACAGTATGTGAACATGAAGTAGCACTCTTACTTGACTCACACTAACCATCTTTCTCCTTTCAGAGTGGGTTGTTGCAGCCTTTTTAGCATCACACTTGCAAATTCTCTGTTACTGTCTGTAAGTGATCTAACCATAGTTTACAATCATCTTCAGGTAAACGCACTGTTTTAGCTGCTTCTTTGACTGATGAGGTATGACACAAGATTTTTGGCAATGAACCTTTAAGAACAACAGATGGTGGTTGCACTATTTTCTTTTTTTCTGCTTGCAATGTTACATCAACCATTAATGTTTTGTAATGTCCTGCACAAAATCCTTTACACAAGGTGCATTGTGAACTGCCCCAAGGGTGGTCTGCATCAAATATTGGAAAAAGAAGGTAGTGAACTGAAGGACCACTTGGATACCATGTAAGAGGTTCAACTGGCTTACCAGTTTGGCAGATCCCATTAGTACATTCTTCCTTATAACAACAAAGCAAAAAGAATGCATATTGACTAGGGAGTCTGGTTACCATGTGGTTGTTTCTGACTTTCCATACTGCCTCAAACTGTTTGAATAATGCCGGATTTTTGTGCTTTAAAGCTTCTTTTTCTCATTTGGAACCTTTCACAAACACTAGTAGTTTTTTGCTCTCGTCTTGGCTGTTACTTGATTCAGCACCTCTATACAGATGGATTGTTGTGTCTCCACAAGGGCAGTCATTGACCCAGCTGATATATGCATCTATTGCAATACTTAAATTCTGTTTTAATTTATCCTGTTTTATTGCCCCACTTAGTGGGTCTAAACAAGAGCCAGCAAGTGTTGATGGAATATATGTATTGGAGTGGCCTAAGGCCAAGCAACCATTTTGAAGTTCTACACAGTTCAGATAATATTACAGGTAGATCCACTGCTACGTGTTGTAACAAGAGTGGAAGCTTTTCTACTGTGAATGTGTCGCTCTGCCCAATAGTATTGGACCTCTTCATGGGATGGACCTCATCTGATGCTCCATCAACTCATATGTAGTCTATTAATTTGTGAACACCAGTTTTAGCAAAAAAGACATGTTGTAATTCTTCCTTACTTTCTAACATTTTAAGGTCAGCAGAATGGTGACAAGGATTTTTTAAGTGTTGTGGTACTGCCTTGACAATTCCAACGCATGTTTCAGATGTTGTATTCATAGCAGTAAATTATATGATGTTGTCTGCAGTGTGGCAGAATACTTGTTTGCGTGGTCTGCTCAGGTAGTTAATATATCTTTGCCTTGAACAACTGGTGTAGGATGTTGATTATATTATTGTCGAAATATCTAAACGGTACATCTCGATTAATTATGGTGACATATCTCCCACCATTGTATTGAATATCTTTAAGTACCTTGTAAAATGCGCCAGACCAGTGAGAATCAGGGTTGTATCTAATATTAAAGCCTTTCCGAGCATGTCTGGTTGTGACTTTAGCTACTCCCAGGCAACCCTTGGCTGATCTACGCCTTTTATTATGAGCCATACAAAGTTGAACTACAGATCCAAATGAGATCTTTCTGTAGTACACATTTTACAAATGGTCTTGGATTCCTTTAAAGGTTACTTTTTACTGAAAGTTGGAATTTCCATTGAAAGTCAAGATTCCTGTTGTTTTCCACGCATCTGCACCAACACTGTGGTCTTCTACATAGTTTCTCAATATCTGTGCCAATGTCAGGGCACTCTAAGTATTCGGCTTACTTTCTTCAAAACTTTTCTTGACAGAAAGTTTTCTTCGGCAATAGTTTTAGCCTGTAATCTTCACATTTATCTTTTATTTATAGCTCTTTGATTTGCAATGATTGTAACAGCACTGCTGCTAGTAGGATCCTTGATTCCAATAAAGTTCTCAGGGTCATCCACTTCAGAATTAGTAGCCACATCACCATTGATCATATCGGCTGTTCTTTCTGATTCATAGTTGGCTATGTCTGCTGCTAAAGCTTGGCGAGATTGTGTAATCAGTGAAAGTTCACTTTCTTTGAACTCCAGTTTAGGGATCATGCACAGCACCTTGTTACACATGTCACTATCTGGAAACTTATTTTTGAGAATATTGCTATTATATACTTGCAGTGTATTGGACATACACTGTAAGTTATAGTGATGAGAATTTAGTAAAAAAACTTTGTTTCCCACTACCTTGTATTGTAAACTCTGGTTAAGCAGTACAATAGCTGGAGCTATTGACATCAATTCACCGACACCTCGTGCATGGTAAATGTACATGTGCTACTAAAGTGTTAATAATGAATACTTTAGGTTTAAGGAAGAAACTCCAACCCCCACCAGGAGGAAGACCAAGTGTGGTTCCAACTAGACATTGGGTGACCTGCAGTTCGAATCCTGGGTTGGAGGGAATTTTTTTCCTTACTTTGGCCCCTTTTCTGTTACACCTTATCAGTTAAAAGTCATTAAATGTAAGTCCTTAAAATTAGGTTAGGTAATCCTGAGGTTGCAGCACATTTTGCTGTCAGACCTTTAGTGCTGGTTACTGTAAAGTGTTACTAATAACAATAATAAATAAACTAGCGACTAATGTAGGGTTTCCACTCAAAATATACAAGTGCTAGCTTCTTTTTGTTGTTTCTAGTTTTCACACAGACTGACCTTTAAGATAAATGAAACAAGTGCTATTTTGTTATAGAATTGTCTGTAGCATTCAATATCAGCATAATTTAACACATGTAAATATCCAAAAAGTGGTCACATGAAAAAATCTTATGATATAGGATTTCCACAGCAAACTAGCATGATTTCTTAGCTGTTTTCATTGTTTCTGGTCCGTTTCACACAGACTGACCTTTATGATAACGAACAAGCACCAATTTATTGTTAAACTGTCTGTTGCTTTCAATATCAGTGCAGCGTTAAGTGTAAATATCCAAAAACTGGTCATGTGGCAAACATACAGTACATCTATACATGCAGGATGTGCTATAGGACTAAAAAATGTCGAAGCCTTCATTGAGGTACATACGAAATATGTTAATTGTGACTTACATCACCTTAAAATACAATGAGTTTTCAAATAGGCTGTCCAATGTAGCTATTATGGTATTTTGGTCACATGGCCATTTTTTGGATATTTTTGTGCATTAAAATTATGCTGATACCAAATGCTACAAGCAATCCAATAATAAACTAACACTTGTTTGCTTTATCTTAAAGGTCAGTCTGTACGAAAATCTCCAGAAACACCAAAAGGAGGCACCTTCTCATTTTGAGTTGGAAACCCTAAGTCTATAATGAAATAAAACTATATGGAGTAAAATTGTTCCTTGCACTGCTTTGTGATAGCCAATACATGTATTTGTCTTGCTCTCTTGAATCAGATACAAACTGAACGAGTGTATTGTAACTGATGTGGTATGGGGCATATACAGATTAAAGGTTCCCATTTTGATTGTGTGTTATCTTATTACTTGTTCAGAAAGAAATACAAAGGTGTTTGTTATTCTATTGTCATAAAAACTAACTTTAACTTCTTACAGACTGATACCTACTATATGGCAAGGAATTGTTGTGGTATTAAATTTTCATGGATTGCTAAAATGTGGTAAAATCAGTAATTTTCGTGGTTTAGACATCGAACGCCATACAATTTGTATAAGAATTACTTACTATTTAATTGTCATGGATAAGATGCCCACGAAATCCACGAAATTTGTATTCCATGAAAATTTCTTTCCGTACAGTGTTTCAATCATATCAGGGGTTAATTAAGGGGGCCTAGTCCTCCCCCCCCCCCCCCCCCCGGGTTAGCTATTGTCTCCCTAGGTTTATACCTAAAGCCTTGAGAAATGGAAAGTTTTAGTTGATCCACAAATTTGTATAATCGAATGGTCAATATTCAATGGCATCACCAAAATTGAACATAATATTATGCACACCTAATTTTCAAAATTTTCCTTGGGGAGCATTCCCCCAGACCCCCCTAGAATCTGAAGTGCCCCCCCAGCTTAATATTCTGGGTTGAGCCCTGCATAATGTAAATAGGAAGTAAAGTTCCCAGCATTTGCCGTATAGCCCTACAGAGATGACAGCTGATTCTATGTTATAGGTATTACATTATTATTACTACATGTATGTAATGATGTGGTAATCACTTTGTGTGATGATCTGTGATCACATGTGTATTGAATGTGGTGTTCTTAATTTGTAGGTGGATTCACTTCAAGATCGCAAAGCATTTTCACAAAACCAACATCTAAATAAGAGCGAGTCCATATAGCTATATTCTCACAGTGATCATGTGCACCTGAGATGACTTCAATAATTTTGAGACAGGATATTTATTCAGCAGTTTGACTTTACTAGGCTGTGAGTTAAGATGGCAACAATTGGTCTATTATGCAATTTTCTGTTTTCATCAAAAAATTCTAATTGTAGAGTGCGGGTGGCAGATCACTACCACTATCCATTATCACACTACATGTCACAACAGCTAGGCTATGCCTGATTTTGAAAAGGATTCTGGTGTATTTCAAATGTGTAGTCTCAACTGATGGCATTTCCATCGTCTGTTTGATACCTAGTTAGTTCAACTTCTTGCTTGTAAAATTATGCAAGCATTACAACTATAGAGGGCTCACTGCACAAATCTAAGCAGTTTTTGACACTCTGTAGTGCATTGTGTACCTTTGTACAAACATGGCCATTTGAAAAACTGACCTGTGCATGTTCAATTTTTTATTCAGATAAAACAATGGTTACATCTGCAATAACAGGTAATTTATGGTAAAGTGAAAATTACCCACTAGTACAGCAAGTCATGTAGTGTGCACGAATCATGTATGCATGTCTACAGAGGCACAGATGTAATTACACAAATAGTTGACCTTTTAAACGGGTGACTAGGGGTTACTTTACAGGCTATCATAACAGCAAAAGTGAATAATAATAGAAAAATAATTCTACGTATATGACTCAATCATGGTGAAACTCCTCTAGATTATAGGCACCTAGGACATCTGTCTAGGTCCTATATATATCAACAGCTGTAGTACAGTGAAACCTCACTTAGCAACTACCTCGTTACAGTGGGCCACATCCATGAAACCCATATCTATTTCCTATAATATCTCATTGATTTATTTTTGTTAACATGGCCACCTCGTTAGTAGTAGGCCAGCAGCTACTTTCTATAGGACTAAACTGATGAAACTAATTTAAAATTCAAAGTGGCCAGTAATTGAGCAGGCATTATGTGAAAATGGCTAAAATTTTACTTTCGCACATACTACGCTTGATCAATAAAGGAAGCTTTCCTTATATCTGCTTGGCATGATACATAGTTGATCATGAGTGACTGTTCTTCTATTACAGTTCTCAAACTATTATGCAAAACCTGCTTACGAGTCAAGGTACAATCTAGCTATCAAAGCTACACTTATTATTTGGGAATTGTACTTAACACTTAATTCAGTGTATATATTCCACTTGTATCTCTGGTTTATGCCTAAACTGTATGTTTCATCTAGAGGTGGGCGATAGCAAAATTTTCACAAGACAATCGATAGTAATGAATATATCACGATAACAATATGTATTATGATAGTATCTAAATGACAGATCAGTAGTTAGCTGCTTGTACAATTGAGAATTGTGTGAACAAACTTGTTAATTTATACATTGTTTACACCTAATCATTGCTCCTTTCTTGTGAAAAGGTAAGAATATGGTTCATGAATAGAACTACTTAGTAGTCATTTAGAAGTGTTACATCCATCACAATAGTGTAGAGACTAAATATCACAATACAATTTGAAAATTAAAATCAAGATACTCGATATTTTTTTACTATTTCCCAGCTCTAGTTTCATCTCTACCCAGTAGTAGTGTAATAACCATTATGATAGTGTAAATCACAGTACTAAAGGCCACCTCATCAATAGGGTCACTTATTTACTTAGTACATCTTATACAAACTACAAAACAAATTCCTGATCTTAAAGGGATTTCACTATAGACAAATATTTTTGCCTCTGTGCTGTTTCTTGCACAGGAGCAGTAATATTATACATGAGTCAAGCACGCTTGGAACTTTTAATGACTTAGTGCATGAATAGTATGTGTATACCTTAACAAGTTGAACCTCTATGTAATGGACAATTTGAGACCAACTTTACTGATAGCTACAAGGAGGCTGTCCTTTAAATAGGAACAACAGAAATGTTTCATTGTAAGGTTAAATTTATAGTGGAGAGTGCAGGTTCTAAAGTACTTATGTTATATTCCATTTAGCACTTCTTTAGACGTATAATATAATGTAAATGATGGTTGTAAATGGTTCAGTACTGCTGATCCAGTTGACCCACCAACCCAAATAGAATGGGCATCAAGAGCTATATTATAGTCTTTTTGGCGCAATGTCCACACTTCCAAGTTTTGTTAGTTAGTTCTACATTCATAGCATCATTATACTATAGGATATTACCTACAGAATTGTCTGCAAGAGAAATAAATGAGTAGCTACAAATTCCTAATAATATTTTAACACTCATAGTCAATGATTGATAAGTGGGTGTGGCTCCATGAAAGTCTAACCCAGGCAGCTGCAAATCCCATTAGTGGCCATTGCACCCTTGCTTGACGTCATACAGACTAGTTGCCTACAATCGCCATAAGTGTGCAGCATGCAATGTGGGTGTAGCACCACACACATATCACTACAGACCCCAAAACACATTCTTTAATGTGGGTGTGGCTCCACATTACAGTAAGTTTCTTGACAAGGTGACCTCCAAGGACAATACCAATAGATAACACGAGTAGCTCTACAAGTTCATACGTGCCTATAATGAAATGGTGTACTTTGAAATTTCAAATGCCAAAATTAATGGTCGTAGACTATGGTATCTGAGAACTGATACCAATTGTGCATAGCTGTGGTAGAGTAAACCTCATAACTTTCTTTTCTATCTCCCACATTGTTTTTGGGTACAATTAGTTGGACAACAAGAGATATATACGGTGACACCATAAAGCATCCACTATAACTGTCACAATAATGGACTATAATTAATAGAATTGAATGTGAATAACTTCCTTTATAGCCATCAAACACACAAAAGGACAAGACATTGTCAAAAAAAGTACAATCAGGTAAGTAACTAAAATACTGCTTATGCAATTGCAAGTTCATTAAACAAGTTTACCACATTAATTAAACACTTAAATTGTAGCAAATAACTTGCTCTACACTTATATACTACATAGCCTTTAGGTGTGCATTTTTATATTCAGTCCAGGCACTAGCTATATGTCTTACCGTTGGTAGTAAGTAAAAGTTACTCAATTACACACTACTCATTCACCACTAGATAATGCAGGGATTGGAAATACTCTGTATCAACATTCTAAATTATGATCTTGTAGCATTAGATGCAGACATAGACAAGGTGGGACAGAGCTAGCATAGTGTGCAATGAGGTGGACATACGTACAACACAGCAAAAGTACAATTGGCTGCACTGGAGTAATAAGACTAAATCAACTTTTCAAACAGGGCAATAAAATAAAAATTATATACAATAAACCATAGCCCATCAACAAAATTAATATTTGTGCTTTCAAATACATCGCAACATACCAGTGTCATTATAGTATACATAAAAAGTACTTTAATCATGTCTTATGCTGTATCTTTACACTTGAGTGTTTAGTCTAGTAAAGCCAAGTTATTGTCTTTGTTCCTGTCTCAAAGTCATCTCAGCTGCACATGATCACTGTGAGAATACAGCTATATGGACTCGCTCTCGTTTAGATGTTGGTTTTGTGAAAATGCTTTGCTATCTTGAAGTGGATACATCTACAAATTAAGAACACCACTCTCAATACACATGTGTTCACAGATCATCACACAAAGTGATTACCACATCATTACATACATGAAGTTTGTAAGCAATCAAGAAGTCCTCAAAAGAGCACCAAAACAATATGCTTCCACACTACCACCAAGTCAAGCAATCGAGGCCCATATTGATATTACAATTAATCCCGATGACAGAGGGTTTTACAGGTCCATACTATTAGGTAGTGAGTATCCCTTGTTCAGTTATAGATACTAAAAACCTATGGTTCAGTTATCTAGTGCCAGAATTCATACTGAATGATCCCTGTTCAGTGAACCCCAGGCATCATTAATGAGACAAGATAGTACATTAATCTTCAGTCCATTTATTTAGCGAACAAACAAGCTGCTTCATACTCACATGTCAATCAGTTTCGCTGAATCAGATACTGCCGGGTAGCTCTGTACTGTGCCTATGATGCGAGACGTCATTGCAAATCAGTTGAGGCAGGCTGTGAAAAACCACCTTTCCCCTAAAACCATTTCGCCCTTCTTTTCTGCTGTCAACCTGGCGGAGAACAAGACATTGAGGCCCTGTGAAACTAAGTCTCTGTCTATGGACTCCGAGATGGACTCTGAGTCTTGACGAAGTTAGTATCTGGTGTTACATGCGCAACATTATCCGGAAAAAATAATGCGTGAAAATTTTCCAAGTCGAAAGTGTGCCCCAAAAAAAAATTCGCTCGGGGAGGATGGGAGTGCCATTAGGGCCGGAATAAAAGTAAGATAAATAGTACTGAAGTTGGAGGGCGTGTCCACAGCAAAAATCATCTCCCTAATTTCGTTCAAGAGTCACAGGATGGGATCCCCCATCCTACCTCTGGTGTGCCTACTGAACCTGCTACTATCAGATCTGTACAAGTGCCAGCAATCACTGCTTCCAAGAAAACAGATAACAAAGCATACAATGATCGTAAGTTTAATGTAGTCATTTATGGCATAAATGAATGTGACAAGGGTACCAACAGATCTGAAAGGCAAAGTCAAGATTTACATAATGTTACAACAATTGTCACTGAAGGTGATAATACCATCAATCCCCTTTCAATTCGAGACTTACTGAGGCTAGGAAAATATCGAGAACAAGCAAATAAACCTCGCCCAATACTACTTAGATTAACCCGCACAATAGATGTATCAATTCTACTATCAAAGGCCGCAAAATCTCTTCCTAAAGGCATCAGAATTAAGCCTGATATGACACGTGAAGAAAGGCACATTGAATCACTCCTGCTTAAAGAAAAGTGGTCCCTAATTCAATCTGGACTTGACCGTAGGGCAATCAGAATCCGTTCCGACAAAATTTTTGTAAATAACAAACTACATGGCCAAGTTGTGAATTCCTCATATGTACCTCATCATCTTCAGACCACTGTATCCGGAATGGACACTTCTAATAATTGACTACCCCCCACAGTAATTAACCGCACTACAGCAGAAATTAACAACACTAATTCTATGGACTGTTCAAGCAACAATAAACTATCAATTTTTTATACCAATCCCAGAAGTATTGTCAACAAACTACAACAATTTCAATCATTAGTGTACTCCAAATCCTTCGATATCATAGCTTTAACAGAAACCTGGCTAACTGATAGTATATTTGACAACGAAATTTTACCTACCAATTACACAATTTTTCGTAATGATCGCTCCTCTTGTGGTGGCGGTGTACTAATTGCAGTCAATAATAGAATTTCATGTACACACATGACTTCTCCCGATGATTTAGAAATCATAGGCGTCCAATTAAATTTGAACAATCCATTTGCTGTATGGGTAACCTATGTACCTCCCAACTCTACTGCTACCGATTACAACAACCTTTTGAACTTCCTAAATGATTTCCAGAATGTTCATAATAATCTAATTTTACTGGGCGACTTCAATTTTCCAGACATTGATTGGGACACTTTATCAGGTCATTCTGCAGCTTCGAATCAATTGTGCGATCTGATCTTTCAGGCAGGCCTGTGTCAACTAATTGATGTACCGACCCACAAGCAAGGAAACATTCTAGATCTACTTCTTACTAATTTAGAGGATAAAATCGAAGATTTACAAGTATATCCTGACCCTCATTTACATTCCGATCACCACAATATCACTTTTTCTGTCAACACCAGTATGAATGGTCTATCAAAATTTACCCCTTACTTTACATTCAACTTTTCAAAAGGAGACTATCAAGGTCTTTGTGATCACATGCTTCATTCGGATTTCATGTTCTGCTATCTAACTCAGGACAGTGAGCACATATGGCATATCATTGAACAGAAATTATTTGAAGGTATGCAATTGTTTATTCCTCAGTACAAGGTCCATTCTAACCAAGACCCAATATGGTATAACTCTGAGATAAGGCATTGTATCAATCATCTAAGAACACTTCATCGTAGGTACAAACGCCATCCCACTCATCATGTCTCAAGCATCATTGCTTCTACTGAAGACACTCTCATGGGCAAAATTAAGGCAGCTACACAGACCTTTGAATCACACCTCATCAATTCCTATGCTTCATCTAATAACAACAAGATATTTAAGTATCTTAAATCTATCACTAAATCCAACAAAATTCCTTCAGTCATGAACCTTGACTCACTGAATGCTAATACTGATTCCAGTAAAGCTAACTTATTTAATCAACACTTTCATTCTATTTTTCACAACTCAACCTCACTCCCCAACATTGAAGATTTTCCTACGATGCATGACTCTTTACATTCAATTACTATTACCATTCCAGAAGTCTATGAAGCCTTAATTTCACTAGATGTTGAAAAATCTGCTGGAATCGATAACATCTCCCCCAGAGTATTGCAAAGTTGCGCTACAGCGATATGTGAACCACTCCATCATTTATTTTCACAATCATTACGTCATGCTACATTACCATCATGTTGAAAATTCATAAAATCGTGCCTATCTTTAAAGCAGGTGACGCCAACAGTGTTAAGAACTATCGTCCTATTTCATTGTTATCCATTGTATCAAAAGTTCTTGAAAGGTTAATCTTCAGTAAGATCATCACTCACATCAACAAATCCATTAGTCCATCTCAGTTTGGCTTCACAAAGGGTTGTTCCACACTTCAACAGATGTTAATTCTAACTGACTTCATCACTAACACTTCTTTGCAAACTGATTTTATCTACCTTGACATCAGCAAGGCCTTTGACACAGTATCACACGTGATTTTACTTCAAAAGCTATGGTCAATTGGAATAACAGGCCCATTATGGTCCTGGTTCAAGATCTACCTGACTAACCGTTATCAAAGAGTCTCTATTAATAATGTCTACTCTGACTTGTTACCAGTAGTTTCAGGTGTTCCACAGGGGAGCATCCTCGGTCCGTTATTGTTTCTAGTATATATCAATGATATGTCTGCATATATCCATCAATGCCAGCTTCTAAAGTTTGCAGACGATGCCAAATGTTTTAATCACATTAAATCGGTTTCTGACAAGGAAGACCTTCAAGATAACATTACTGCTCTTTTCGCCTGGTCACAGGACAATGACTTAAATTTCAATATAAAGAAATTTATTCACTTATCATTCAAACGCAAATTCCACACAACATACTCAATGTCTGATTCCATTATACCTCATGTAGATTCTCACAAGGATCTTGGCGTGATACTATCTGAATATCTGAACTGGGAGAAACATCATAAAACCATCATTGCCCGTGCTTACAGAACACTTGGTCTAATTCGACGGACATTTGTCTGCAATCACTCACCTACTACCTTGGTTAGATTGTACGTATCCCTGGTAAGATCGCAATTACTTTACTGTACTCAGATCTGGCGACCACATTTGATGAAAGACATTGTTAACCTTGAGAGAATCCAACGCCGAGCCACTAAACACATCCTCAATGACTACACCAGCTGCTACAAAGATCGTCTAATTAACCTGAAGCTCCTTCCCCTCATATACATATTTGAACTGCAGGACATACTGTTTGCTATCAAGTCACTAAAGTCACCAACCTACCAGTTCAACATCAACAACTTTATCAGTTTCAACTCTTCTACTACTAGGGCTGGAGCAAGCAATAAACTCTTGATACCTCATCACCTTAACAACACAGCTCGACATTCTTATTTCCATCGGTTACCATCTTTGTGGAATGCCATGCCGATAATGGATATAAACACATCATATTTTACTCTCAAATCTAAGCTTAAATCATTCTTATGGAATCACTTTCTAACGAATTTTGACGAGAGCAACAACTATACCTTTCACTTCCTTTGTCCTTGCAGAACCTGTCATCAATCCAGACCTCCAGTCACAAACTTCAAACATTTATAATTAATCAACATAACATTGTATAATTGTAGATAATTTTGTACTTAGGTAGGCTGATGGTGCAAGTTACCATCAGACCTTTGGTGTCACTTTTCACCTTAAAGCATTAAATAAATAAATAAATAAAATAAATCTTGTTCCATCAAGGCAGCACAGAGTTACCGAGGTGCGAAAATTGCGTTTTCGTTCTTCCTGTCAATATACTTACGGGTGTTGCGCGCCGGCTTCTTGGGCGCACGACTGTGTGTCTTAATTCCAATACCACTGTATGGACCCCGCCCCTACTCTAAAGTTGGAACCAGTCAGCTATTTTTCTAAAACTGCTACCTGGGCCTTTGCTATGGGCAGAGAGACAACCGTTTTTTAGTGCAGACTTGCTGATCTATTACCCTACAAGAACACACTATCTTATAGTAACAAAATTGCAATGCTTCGATGCACACTAGCTATCTTTTTCATTTTTTAAATCTGCAACAATGTGCATCCATTTTCTAAAAAAAAATCCTATCGCTCTGCTGCCGATGCTAGCCAATGAAATTTAAACAGCGTGCAGAGTTTTGAGGTTGCTTGATTAGTACTTTTACTATCGAATTACGCACAGTGGCGTAACTAGAACCAGACTGACACCAGGGCCTACTGCAATCAGTGGCATAGCTAACCCGAACGTGATGGGATGACACACCCCCCACAGAACACTTAAATGTCATGATTGTGCAAAAAGGCTAATGACCCAATGATGGGCTAGCCAACATACGGTGTAGTATTAGCTAACTTATATTATCTGCTTCATTACAAATTACTATCTATGTAAATATAATGTAACCACCGCAGCTCATCTCGCGTGTCTCGACTGTACTCCAACATATTCGTCCATGATCAAGTAGAGATATACATCACTGGCAGTATAGCATAATGCTTCATACTATTTAGGTTAGACACTCCTGGCCACACTGATTCCGTCCACTGCATTTAGTGAACTACCACTCAGGCTCTAGATTCGTTTGACTCCTTATCTCTATTTCCAAGTAATTCCCTCTACTTCAATATATAGCAGACAAACCCTCTCAGCAATCCATCACCTCGTAGTGCAGTGTATCACTGTTATCTCAAGCCTCAATTGCAGGTAAACCGCCTTTGTTTAAATGCATTATCACGTTAGTATAATCTGTTGTACTATATACTCCATATGGAGGTGTCTGTACAGTAAACAAATAATAATAATAATAATAGTCTAAAAATAGAACAATAATTAGTGTGAGTAACTAATATTTTCGTTACTTGTTATCTCAAGCATGGGCGATCCTTTTGTTAACTGTTATATCGAAGTGTTGAAGAGAATAACACTGAAGAAGCTGGCCATTTAGCACGACTGTTACCATGTGCTAGAGTAGCTCACCTAATATCGGACCGGCTCCAATATCGGACGCCATTTCTCCTAAACTACAATGAATATTCAAACATTCTACACATCTCCAAGTAGGCCAATGTTTCATCAACTTGTGTACCAAGTTTCAGATCTCTCGGGTTCTTGGTCTCGGTACAGCAGTCTTTTGAAGATAAGTCCGAATTATACGTAAAATCGGAAAAAACGCTCAATTCAAGGACAGCCATTGTTTGCAGATCACACTTGCATTAAATCAAAAATTGCATACCTTCAGATTGTAGGGCTACTCATTTACTTTCTAAATATGTGTGGTTTATTTCATTTAAAGTATTGTACTGATGAGTTATAGACCAAAGAAAAGAGGCTGTCACTGGAGCAATAATCGCCCTAATTCAAAATTGTAATCAATGCTTTGAAAATATTTTAAAGTGGATAATTGCATACAATTAATCATTTACAAGTTGTCAAGCAACTTTTCCAATAAATTCACTGTCCTCCAGCTCCAGACTTAAAGTATTACAGGAATACCAAAACCCTCTAATAGAGCAGTCAAATACCCTAATATAACAGTCACCAATTTTTTGCAAAAAGGTGGTGTAAATCAATTCTACATAATGCTGATATGCTTAGAATGTGGTTCTATGTACTTTTTGTTTTAAGTTTTCGACAGCCATATTAAAGGTTTTGCTATTTCTGCAGTCAAATCTGCAGTATTTTATGTCTTTATAGTGTTGGATTTGCAGGAACTAGTGTTTTACAACTTTCAGTACACAATCTAAAACAATCATCCACCTTGTATGCATTTTCAAACCATTTTTTCTGATTTTGAACAAAAATAGCTAGGGCGATTATTGCTCCAGTGACAGCCTCTTTTCATTGGTCTATAACTCATCAGTACAATACTTTAAATGAAATAAACCAAACATATTTAGAAAGTAAATGAGTAGCCCTACAATCTGAAGGTATGCAATTTTTGATTTAATGCAAGTGTGATCTGCAAACAATGGCTGTCCTTGAATTGAGCGTTTTTTCCGATTTTACGTATGATTCGGACTGGTCTTCGAAAGGTTGCTGTACTGAGACCAAGAACCCGAGAGATCTGAAACTTGGTACACAAGTTTATGAAGCATTGGCCTACCTGGAGATGTGCAGAATGTTTGAATATTCATTGTAGTTTAGGAGAAATAGCGTCCGATATTGGAGCAGGTCCGATATTAGGTGAGCTCCTCTATAGGACACGTGCTCAACATTGTTTACATGGTCTAAACGTCACAGTCTAATTTATGCACGTGAAAATATAAATTTAAGGGGCGTGGTAGTTTGTGCTTCGATCAAATCGACCAATGGTCCACCATTGCTCACTAAGAGATACTCTAGAGTATAGACCTAAGACCAATAAGTCTTCTTCGCTGTTTTGTTCGAATTTTTGTTACATCGCCCTAGGTCCGTGACGGTTGGCCAAGCCTATCTTAGCGTCGTGGTAGCTATGCAAAATGTCTGTTTTTAATCTAATAATTTGTTGACACCCAGGCGTAGCCCGGGTTTAGTTGCGCCACTGATTACGCATGTGCAACTGATCCAGTCAATGAAATTCAATCTTCGTGGAATTCAAATACCGTAATTTTCCGGTTCGTTGGGAAATCAAAAACTCCCGCACGCGCATACTCAAATCTTCTCGTAAATATTTAGGCGTATGACTGCACTAGTTAGAGATTTCGCTGGCATATTCAATGATAGTTAACCACTCGCCCTTTTTGCTGTGTGTATGCTGGCGGTCCATGCGGTGTTTTTGTAGGTCTGTGTAGGCTCTGTAGGTTTAGCTGCTTTTTGTCTTTTATAAATTAAATTAGGTTTAACTTCTAGCTACAGATCGGGGAGGATGGGAGTGCCATTAGGGCAGGAATAAAAAAATAAATAAAAAATACCCTCCCTTTGATTAGAAGCGTCTCCTACGATGTTTAGAGCATATTTGAATCATGTGAAACATTGCTAGTGAGCATGCGCCGAGTTTATTTTGACAACGAATCGGAAAATTACGGTACAGTCAGTATTTTTCCAAGATCTTGCGATGTACAAAGTGACATGCGCTAATTCGCACGCATGCGAGTTGCGAAATTTGGAGTTAATCCGCTGGTATTACAGTACAGATACAAACACTGTACCGTTAGGTAGTCTTCTACTGTTCATTTATCATACTAAACAGTATTGCAACGATGTGTGAAACCGAATCAGCAATGACTCACTTTGCCAGATGCGCGCGCATTGTTAACGCATGGCGCTTCGTATACCGCAAGATCTTGGAAAAAAATACTGTTTATTTATTGTTACTGGGCAGACGACAATTGCCGATGCGCCCAGGGGGCGATCAACACCCCAAAGAAATCACACATACACATAGGATACACAGCAAACAATTAGATAGACAGTTTAGATAGACAGTTTAACTGTCATTGGCTAGTTACTGCACATGCGCGACGTATTCGTGTATCAAGCAACCTCAAAACCTCTGTATTTGAATTTCACGAAGAGTAAATTTCATTGGCTGTATCTTCTGCACATGCATAATTCGATCGTGCCAATATTATCAGCAACCTCAAAACCTCTGTATTTGTACGAGTCATCCGAGAGCCAGCGCATATTCTGTGGTCACCTAGTGAAGTTTACTCGTTGTGTGCCTAGTGCTAGCAGAGAAGAAAAGAAATTGTAAAGCACGTGGTTTTACTTTATAGCCCTACTAGTGAGACACGACCCTTGGACACGACGTATGTGGTACGTGTTCGTGTAAGTGACTGGTGCTCTTGCTGGTGCTGTATGATACTGTACGAATTTTATAGTTTCGCGTGGCCAGACTGTTTCTCTTAGCTGCCATTATTTTTGGTATGGGGGTCTCTAAAACACAAAGAATACGATTAAAAAAACAACTGCCTCTGATTCAGAAAGAGCAGTCGATTCGTACACGCGAGACTAGCTAATGTAATATTTTTCATGCCGTTCGATCTATCTGTGATCAATTTCGACGTAGTCTACATATTAAATGTATGGTAGACTATCAGATAGGATTATAGCCTAAGTTCGCGCCAAGTATCGGCAAGTACCAATTATCGGCTACAGGGTATATGGAGACTACCAAGTTCCACAATAGACTGTTATATCCTCTAAAACATCGTTTTCATTCGGTGATTATTGTTGTTAAAGCGCTATACAAGCCATTCTGGTTAAGCATGGAATTGCGTAAAAAAATTTTTTTTTGGAAATCAGTATGCTTTTATGTCTAACCTGAATATCTCTTGAATGGCTAGCCTCATCTTCGTACAACTTCTGTGAAACGAAGTTATCCAAGGACTGCACCTCCCATAAAATAATTCACAAAGAGTAAACGAGCCATTATGGAATTACACACAAAATCGTGCATCGTGCCGATAATTGGTCAATCATGGAAGTACAGTTGCTGATAATATGTATGCTTTGTTGTTCCACATGTACTCTGTTTGTATGCACTTAGAAAAGCCATGTGCACGAATACCACTTTAAATTTTACTTGGTTAAATACCACTTTTAATGGTAGCTGTGCTTGAGCGGTACCGCAATAGATTTTAAAATTATAAGCTTAATAATGTTTAATCCTCTAGTAGTGATTGAGTTTAAATACAGTAGTTGCAGCATATATGAATGAGTCTTTAGTTTTGTCATCTTGTCTTATTTCAGTACTGTTATAACTATTCAAGTGACTGGTGGTATGCCCTAAGACAACCATTGTATTTTTATAGCTTATTTGTGTTTAGACTCAGCCTGATTGTGTTTTGTCGTAAAAGTTATTTGTATCACTTTGTGCACCAATATAGTAGCTACTTAATTTTGGACTTCAGCAGTCATTTGTGCAGATCTTATTGTTTTACATACTTATAACATAATGTAATACTATGTGTATGAAGAACACTATTGTTATTTATAATGACTTTTACTGTCTTGTAGATTGATATCGAACCAAGTGGTTGTAATTTGTTAAGGTACTGTATTTGCAAAACTTATAACTAGCACTGAACATAGAGATTGATTCAAGTGTCTGATTATTAATTCAAGAAACGACATTAAAAAGTTTTCCATAACTATATTAATCAGCTGCCAATAATCAACTACAGTTACCAAAGTATTTTCCAGTATCTTTATTTTAAAGTGTTAGTAAAGGATACTAGCAATAGTGACTACAATACACACTGCAAGTTATTATAATAACTTGGGGCATCATTTCTGTACATCAATATATCTACAAACTGTCCATAGATTATCTTCCATTACAAAATAGTTGTTTTTTATAGTGTGGACAATGGTCACTTTTACAACATACGTATTTCAAAAAGTGTGGAGGTGAATTTTAGCAATACGCTGAAATATATTTGTGTGCATTTCTTTGTATACACATCTGATAAAGATAATCTAAGTGGCTGTACTTTCATCATCAACTTACATCTGTTCCTGAAAAACCAAGCATATTTAGTCAACATTGTTGCTATAAACAGTTCAGTTGTTTGTGTCTTGTGACTACAATACCAGCTACAAATATTTGAAGCAATCATTAAATCGCACCGACAGAATATATCAGTGCAGTGTCAGGTAGTGATCAAATACAAGTGATCATATTTGTCCACTTTGTTGTTTTTAAACTAGTTTTAGTTGAGCGAGGAATCTCATCCTGTTGAACAACCCAGCAGACTGTTTTAGATAAGGTACTGCAGTTGTAGTGCTACACTACACTTAGTCTAGTTGGTTAGTCACCTAACAAGATTGATAACATTATTGTAAGGAATTTCCTGGTAAGATCATATACTGTATAGTGCTTATACTGTATATTAGAATACTTAAATTTCACTTTGTATTTATGATATGTGACCAGGCCTGCAAAAACAGGGCATGTGAGCACAAACTACACCTAGTCACTGTACAGGTCACATCTCAGTACTGGAACAGTATATTTGCATTCTGTAACTCGTATCACAATGCCAGTTAACTGCTTACTAAGAACTGAAAATTGCACTGTCATTCTACAATGGTAGAAAAAGTTATGAGTGATGAAATGTTGAAAAGTAGACTAAAATCATGTACCCACGTTGCCTATTTTTGCAGGCCCAGTCACATATACTCATGCTGTAATATGTTTATTTTGTTGATTTGAAGTCACAACAAGTCTCCTATAATAATATTAGCTAATGGTTGAACACAATGTGGTTATGGTTTGAGTAGCACCCACTTACATCATAAACCACTTTGTGTAGGAGGAAAAATAAATTTTATATTACTAGTGATAGTCAATCCATAAAAGGGTATAGTAGAACAACTATACACTTTCATGATATCTGTAATATAGTTCTGTGAATTTATATTGTAGGAGTTGTATATAGTCACAGTAGAATCTCTCACTTTTAACACTTTGAGACCGAAATGCTTTGCCAAAATCAGCTGCACTAAAATTTTTTGGGTATACCATCTTTGAATCATAATCTTTGTCCTTCCTTAAGTATGGATGATATCCACAATGACACATTATTTGGTGTCACAATTAACAAACAATTAATGGCCGTGACAGTGTGGGGGCTTTAGAGATTTTTGCTTGTGGTAATGAACATACATGAATGTTGTCTGTAGTTTTTCACACAAGGAGCTAGGAATAATAAGAAGCCTAAGTATATTTGGGTGACACAAAAAGGCTCAAATGAGAAAAGCAAACTGAAATTCTTAAATTAATGCACAAATATGCAGATTTGTGTTGTGTATTACGCCTCATGTTCGTCCTTTTATAAATTTCATAGTAAAATGTTATCCCATCCAGTACTTCCCTGTACAAAGCCCCCTCTCATTCGCATGACCTTTTGTGACTATCTTAGCAAAAACCCAACTTGCATGCATATTGAGATAAACGAAATTTAAAAATAGTTCGTAAAATTACACATGCTACAAAAAAATGCCAAATTTTATCAATCCATTACTTGAAGAAGGAAAACTCAACTCAATTAAAATTACACATCATCTTATTTGCCTACTCATGGAGAATTCAAAAATCTTTGTTTTGTGTCTGTAGTCCTAACACCAACAATATGCGTGCCATGTGTGTTTGTTTACGATGCGGTAACCGTAAACAAGATCATCATCATTTCTTCTATTAAACCATCTTCATTCCCATATGTGTAAGTGACTACAGGCCTTAGCACTATACCTTGGCTGATGTGCTAATCCATGGTGAACATTGTAAGCCAAATCGCAACATTGTAGACTAATGCAAACAGAAGTTATGGCTGCGAATGTGAGCGCCTGAAGTTTATTTTCAGAATAGTCACTGTTCAAATCGATTATCTTGCTCTTCCTACTGTCTTATGCTATAATTGCAAAACTACTAACCACAGAAGGCGGAATCATTGGTGATCCATTCCTTGGATACTGCAGATAATGCTGAAAAATAAAACTTATTTTCCAAAATTGTGTGAACAAGACTTAGGTTTTTGCTGAGACGGTCACAATTTGTTTTATGACATCAGCGATTTGTCGAAAACATCACTGCAATATCCATTGTGTCCTGCCGTGAGAAGTTCCACTGCACTGCAGTATGTACCTATGAAATTATGTAATGAGACAAATCAACCTGTGTTGAGGCTGGCTGATTAGCACATACCCAGACTACTGTATACATATGTTATCTAGTAATGTATTAGATGTTTAATGTTCACACCATACAACCACAGGATAAACTAACATCCACATGGATGAAGAAGACGCCAATATGACGGATTATCATCAAACATATCATCAATCAAATCATCTAACTAGTAAGAACTTGGGCATACAGTTGTGTCAGCAGATAAGTCCTACACGGTTAGCCAATTGATGGTTAAATACAGTACCTGGTAATCTATGGTAAATTGCCAAGTCGTACTATACATGCACAAAGCTACATTAATTTTAACCATAATCCCTATAAACTCAACTATGCTTTTATGTTTAAAATCCACATGAAGTTATGAAACGGTAAACTATAATAGTGACCCGGTCTGCGAAAAGAGGTCTTATAACCTTTCCAAATTGTCATGTTTGACTAATCATAACTCCTCATGTTTTTAACCTATCACCTTCATATTACACCAAGCCATAGTGCTATGTTAGGGGTATAAGCAGACCAATTTTCAAGGTGATACTACATTCACAAGTAAAGTTGCAGGTAGCCAAGTACATGCAATTGAAAAGGCTATAAGACCCCTTTTTGCAGACTGGGTCACATATTCTAGGTACAGGTAACTAGCGTGCACAAACAACAGAACCCTTCCCTGTGGCATTTCCATCTGTGTACTGGTGCATTTTCTTTTAAAGCATGTGAAACAGCTAAAACAAATAAAATATTCTAAGTATCTTGTCACAATGGCATTCCTCAGTATAGTGGTGTAGTCAGGCATTGCCAGATCCTCACAGGTGCCAGACTAATGGTGGCTACAGCCATTAAAGAATTCACATCAATCCATGTTCTTAACTTACAGGTGTTTTAGACAACATACTATTATTAGTCTTTATAATTGTATGTACTTTATTCATTTACTTTAATCTTTATTGTTAAAGCCTTGTAGAAAAGTAAAAGTTAAGAAGAATATACTGCATTATTTTAGTGTGTCTTTACTGCTCAACCCTGAACAAGTGTACTTCTTACATTGGTTTAAAGGTTTTATATTACGTAGTTAGTTTTCTTTATTTATTCTTCAATTTTATATTAAGTAAGTGATGATAGAAAACATA
The DNA here is from genome assembly GCF_963678975.1 of Dysidea avara. NCBI lineage: Eukaryota > Metazoa > Porifera > Demospongiae > Dictyoceratida > Dysideidae > Dysidea > Dysidea avara. The sequence goes on along the minus strand of NC_089273.1, from coordinate 7,274,613 downwards.
GCTATTGGATACTTGTACAGTAAATAACTTGGATAATACGGTATTGCTTTAAATGCTGTGGCCTGCAATAAGTTGCATATAAATTATCACCCTTAATAATTATTTTACAGGCATTTCTCAATATTTACAGGTGGTTCATGCAGTCACATAGTAAAACTACAAATAAACCATTGCCCAATGAATTACACTGTTGAAATCTATCTGAATTAAGCATGTAGTCTGCTTTTGTTGGTTACTTGTCAGACTCAGTAGCAGGATGTACAAGTGATGTGAAACCTTAATGGAGCTTTGGCCAAACTGGGGATTACTGGAACTGGATGTGTAGCTCCTTAATGACTTATACTGTAAACTTCCTCTTACAGTGTTCTAGTGACATTGAGCCATTAACAACACATCTTTGTTTAACTAATTTCTGTATGTTATTATTTTCATTTTGAAAACAAACATTATGCCCATTCTACATCTACAATGCTGGTCACCATTACAGCCACCATCGGGTGTGCACAGGCAATAATATGTTGAGGTGAAAATCCAATAAAAATGAACACTTTGCGTGTACATTGGCTACTACATAATGTGTATTGTCTAATTTAAATGAAATATTATATCATGTCTTTGTCTATCATAGCAACAAGTGAACCAGGCTCTTTGTATGGACCACAAGTGATCGATGTGATTAAGGGGAATCCTGGTGAGATAACCAATTACAGCATAATTGACCTATTATAGTATTATTATCTTTAACAGAGTTTTCATTTCTGATCAGATACTACAACCTGTTGTATCAGAGTTTAATACCTAACTGTAAACTGACCATTAAAACTCTAAAACAACATTTAGAAATTCCTAGTGATGTGGAGAGTTTTATTGTCAATGGAGAAAGCTCAAGAATCAGATGTCAGAGGATTATCAATCTTCTACTAGTTCAGTTAGACACTACAAGAGATTACAAACATTTCTGTTACTTGTTTAACATGATATCAGTGATGACTGATCTTCCTGATAAACTGAGCACAGGTAAAATTGTTACAACACATGCAATACTGATTCAAAGCAATATCCCACTTATGAGTAAGGCACTATCATGTGGCAATGTACAGTATTTTCTTGAAATTCAAGTGAAACTAAACCCACCACTCACGAGAGCAAGTATGGGTGCTAGTTGAAGCATCATGTACTGACAAAATGGCTTTATTTGTAGTTGTGTATCGGTACTGCTTGTGATGTAGTTTTAAGCAAATAAAACACAATGAGAAGTTCGCTGAGGCTATAGCTTCAATATCAGTTCTCAAGGTCCAAATTGTTATGGTAGCCCCAAACATGATCACCCGCAGTCCCGCAGAGCTGTAAATAATCCTATGGTGAATTATGCCTTACACATCACAGTATGTAAGGAACATGATTGCAATAAACTCCAGACAGCAGTTGCTCACATTACATGGTATACAAGTGTAAGGAAAAATTAGGAATTTTAAGTTAAAGTTTGATTAGGGATTTTAAGGAAACAAAAGAGGTCACCTACACCTTCTGATATACTAGTGGACATTTAGGCCCTAATTCAGTCTACACTCATGACTGAATTTATAGTATGTCACACATACATTCAACATTGTGTCAGCATAATCAACGGGTCCCTACTGGCTATGATTGCTTGCATGTATAATGGTTGTAATGAGCAGAACACAGTTTGTATATATATAAGCTTATTACAAATTCCTATAACAAGTTTGAATGTTATTACATTCATATTTATGACCTTATTACTCTGCATGTGAACATAACCCTCCCTACCACAGGCAAAGCTCACTTGTCAAGGGTGATCACAACAAGTAGTGTTAACCAGTTAGACAACTACGCAGTAGACAATATCATTATCAGATGTGTTGATGATGAACCACCAGATGACAGAGCAGACTACTTCATCAGTAGTCACCCCCAAGTTATTGGCAGAAGAAGATGTAGATTTGTAAATATTACTACTGCTAATACATGTAAGTGCAAAATTAATGATGTATACATATATTAAAATTCAAGTTAATGCGTTCTGTGTGTGGCCAAATAAGTTAGCATGTTACACCAGTGTTTCAACAGGAACAAAGAAAAGCTACTTTACAAAATGCACCTATGTACGTGCATACCAATGTATCCACCAGTATAGCTGTAGGTATAAATTATTCTTTGTTTCATTTGCATTGTATTTCTAAAAGTATTGTATAAGAAAAATTTAGGAATTTAGATATCAGAGATAATAAAATATGATGTTAAAATTCCAACTTTTCCCCTTATACTTGTCTGTTATATTTTTGTAACATTATTATGACTGGTGAACACATGCATACCGCATCAAAAGAAAGGATGGCACCAGAGTTGACCAGATCAGACCTTGAGTGGTCTGGTTTTGCTGGCTGCTTTTTCCAAGCCCAGTGGCAATCTGTACATGTGGTGTGGGGCCTTAATGGAGCTCTGATCAGCCTGGGAATGGCTGTATTTAACTGTACAGCTCTGTGGTGTTGAGTAACTACCTCTGTTATGAATTTCCTTTCACTTTAGCCAATTTTGAGACCTGAATGGCCCATAACTTGGCCTAATTCATCCCTACGCCTTCCTTTTCAATTTCTGAACACCATCTTTCCCACTTTCCAGGCCCCCCGCCTCCCATCCCTTTTGGAGCTCGTCTGATACAGTCAACCTTAGCTTGGTTTAAAACCTATCTAAAATGTCAGACTCTTAGTTGTTGCCTACTTGCACAGTGGATGCTCTAGAAGGTAAGGAATTGGTGTAAAACATGTGAAAATTTGGTGCACATAGCTTCAACCATTGGCGAGCTACAATACACTAAATACTTACAACCGGCATTCCTCGATACTTTTAAATAGGCAATAGGACCGGTTTTCCCAGACTGGGTCACATATGTTTCATACAGGAAGCTATTTCATGGGGTTATCAATGAAAAATACATACCGATTGAACTATTTTCTTATGCTTAATTCAACGGTGCGATCAACCCCGTTTAACCCCAGTGGTTCAGTTTCGATACACAGCCTATTGGAGGAACTGTCACATCATGAATAACTAACTGTATGAAATCAAGCCAAGCAGCAAGTTGGGAAGAGAAAACCAGTAAAAATCAACTGCACAAGTGCCTAAGTATCTTTACAGTTCATCAAATCTTGTCTACGGATTGATTTTCCACGATTTTACCATTTGAAGAACGCAATTACTGCAAATTCTTTTCAATAGCGCTTAATTCATGTCATACCTCCTCTGATTGAGATACAAGGTAGATATTCATATCTTTCATCTCCTTTGGAGTAGCTACTGACAAAACAATCTACTTGTGCTTTGGGGATTGGGGATCACGATGTTACCAAGTTTTTTGGCATTATCACCTTCCTTCATTCTGCAACAAGCGCTTAAAGCATTTACAGATGTTTTATGATTTCATAAATACTCCACCCATTGCTTTTATTGCATTATACTGTAAAATTAGGCTTGTGCAAACATATGGGATTCTTACAGATCCAGTCACATTTACATTTAGGGTCGCACTGAAGGCACTTGGATTGGTTATACATAACCAATGCTGCCAAGGCATGTGAAGCTGGCTTTTGGATGTATTTTTGGTCGGAAAAAACCCAAAACTCCATGATCCGTACTATTGAATACTACCGTACTGTATGATGATCCCTTATCAAATGTAAAATTTTCTTTGTACTTGTATATCAAGAACGGCAGTGTGTCGTGCGGCCAAGAAAACCAGTATGCCATACCGTGAGTATATACAAGAAGAAACAAAATGCACTTTTCACGTATACATAGCTCCGTGCTCCCTTCTTGAATTGGAATCATTCTTACACTGCAAATGTCCTCTACCTTCAGCACTCCACATACCAAATTTGAGCAAGATTGCCTAATGCAATTATGAAATATAAGCCTTCGAAAATCAGCCTAATTTCTTCTTTTTCCCTTCATTTATGGGACTCAGTGGGCTTAGATTATTCTTTTTGCACACTTTACATAGCAAAAACAGTGTTCCAAATCTACCAATACTAAATCTGTCTTTTGTCAGTATCGAAATAACTATTTCAAAAAACTCCCTATATTGAGACAAAATTGACCAAAAATCTACATATAAGTGACTGCTATGGTATGGCCTGTGGTATGTTTGTGTTAGAGGTTAGGTAAAATTTTGGACTATTAGTTCCAACACCAAATCATAGATGGAATAAATACAGGAAGTATTTGTGTATAAATTATGCTGTGCTACAAAAAACATTATAAAATGCAACTACATACCTCAATTTTCTTGAGCTTTAGTTCACTTAAGAATGTATCGTGGCATGATCACGTACCAAATTTGGTGAAAATCGGATTAACGGTCAGCAAGTTATGGACAATTAATATATTTTGCGTTTATTACAAAGGCCAGCTTGTTGTCACGCCTGCAAGGTAAACTGCTTATGGGAATAACTTTAAAATCGGTATGCATATAGGTAACAATCAGTAGGAACACGCCTATCCTATTATGCTCAAAATTTTACCTATTACGACATGCTACACTGCTAATAAATTTACCTATTATGCTCAAGCTTTATACCTCATTTCCCATATTTTGCTAATAAGTTTGCAGTTATGGGCACATAATAAGTGGCTGAAGCACATCTTTGCTCTTTGTAATGCATGTGGCTTTGGTATCGGATCAGTATAAATAGGCTTTGGTACCAGATCGGTAAGCATGTTTTTGTATTGGTAGAGCACTAGTCATCTTCATTGCATCTGTAGATAAGAAGAACAATGATTTGTGTAAAACAAACCTCAAAGCCAGTTTATGGTTGGCTTTGGCTAAAATACAAAAAGAAATGAAGTTCACACTGAAACAGCCAAGCTATATATGAAAAGGGTGCGGCCTTCAAAAAGCCTGGGTGAAAAAAGTTGTGAAATCAAAGGTGGCAGACATGAAATGCTGCACACTGTAGATGTTGATGATAATAGATTTTATTTATGCGCAAAGGCCATTATTAATATTTATTATCATGCACATCATTGTGACCATTTTGTAGCTACGGTACTGCCCAAGTGCAACGTCGCACTCGCTCGCACACGCAACTTTGCTCAAGATTTTAAAAATCGCTAATTAAGGGGTTTGGAAACTGTTTCACTCGTGATACTTGTGAACAAAACCATTGCCACACACCTTAATTAGCGATTTTTTTTGTGTGTGCGAGGATGAGCAATGTTGCGCTTGTGCAAATACTGTACCACCTTTGATTTCACAACTTTTTTCACATAGGCTTTTTGAAGGCCACACACTTTTTGTAAAGCTTGGCTATTTTTGTGTGAATTATAATACAAGTAAATACATGTGTGCTATGCATGGTTTCAGTAGCTTAGTTACATATCTTTATGGAAATCATGCAAAACATTCCTCATAATTGTAGGATTGATTGATTTTGCTCTCTTATACACACTAATACAGTACATTCACTTTTGCCATTTTTCATCCACAGCTTCGACAAGGACAGACAAAATATCTACTAGTAGTATAGTAACCAGTGATGGTCATCGGGTACACACTAATTCTACTCCATTATCAACTGATGTAACATTCAGTATTACTGAGTCTATGTCACCTCCATCATCCACTGGTAGTGGAACTGGTAATGCTTTGCAAAGTACTATGTTAACTCAAGTATCAAATGATGTAACATTAAATATAACTGAGTCTCCATCATCTACTAATGGTAGAGAAATTGGTAATACTGTGCAAGGTACGTATGATACATATTCTTACACACATGTTTCTGATACCAAAAAGTGAACACATTACATGATGTACATGAGCAGGGGAAATATGTACTGTATATCTGCAGTTCTTAGAAAGTAGTTTTAGAACAAAGCAAACAGGACTTAACTTTCTGTAAGCATCAAAGTATTATTTGAGCACAAAAGCATTATTCTACACTAATATTTTGCAAGTTTTAAATTGTTTGCATGTAATATGATATATTCATTACTTATGTTTAATAGATTAATGGAAAGAAGTTGTCAAAGGTCAAATTAATCATGGATACCCCAAAAAGGCCTTATGTATTATACCTGTGCCTAAATTCCTGTTTAACTAAAAGCACACGAAAAATAGAGATTGATTTATTTACAGTACAATCTACTTATAGACGTGCTGTGACCTAAGATGTGGTCCAGCAAAAAGTTGCTACAGTTTTGGATTTCTGTGAAAATGGGAGGGTAGAATTAATGAGCGTTCTATTGCAAAAACCTTCCTTAAGAAGAATAGCTTACCACAACACAAGAGCTGAAACTGTGCATATTTTGTATGATTGAATATACGATAGTACGTACGCAAACACAACAAAAATAGCTACTTGTGTAGGATATACTCTAATAGAGCAGTCACTGCATGTTGAAATATCCTAATAGAACTTTCACATACTCTTACTGATAGAGCAATCAAGGCACAATTTTATATGAGAATATTTGGAGCATATTGGGACACAACTGGGCATAATCGGAGCATAATAGGGGAAATTTTGGAGCAATGCTTAAAGCAGATTAGACTATTTCAAAAGCATAATTTGCTCAGGCCTAAACTGCATTTCATCACTCTTTTCCTTCATCAATGTCATCACCAGTTGGACATTCCTGCCATACCGTGGAGGGGACTTCACCAAGCTGTAGTTCTCTTTTTTTTGCTACATACGTGTATATACATAAAATCAATTTAACTGTACAGCTACATGTATTATTAATGTTTAGACTATGGTACAGCTCAATTAGAGGGTTACTAAATCACTTAGTCACCTGACATGCTCATTTAGTCACCTACACATGTTCATTTAGTAACCCGCCCTCAGGCAATTAGTACTTGAAAAATAATTATACCACGAAAGATACACTGGAGTACTTGATAATACTGTAATACAATTCTTCTCCGTGTTCTGCGATATAATTCTGGACAAATAGTAGACTAAACGGCGTATCTACTGTAGCTCTAGCCGTTACTCTGGTTACTGGTAGAATAATTATTTTTGTGGGCACTGTAAGGACTTCAGGAAGAAACCGTTCTGCCATTCTGCATTGCTCTTTCACCCCACCCTAATGCTCTGGCTATAAAGGTATGTACTTTAAACCATAGTCTAAATAAGTTAGACACCGCGACCAACGGGAACTAAGTGATTTAGTAACCCCTCTGGCCCTTAGTAGTGCCCTTGCTGCGCTCGGGACGCTACAGCCTCGGGCATAGGCGGCGGAAAGGGGGGGGGGGGCTAGGGGGCTAAAGCCCCCCTCGGTCTGCTGAGGGGGGGCTTAGCCCCCCCTCAGAATGATATCACACCGAAATTATCTTTCTTGGAGTCGGGCAGAAAACCCGTGATAAAGATCGAGATACTCTAATAGAGCAGTCACTCTAATAAAGTAGTCAGTGTGTAGCGAGCTATGAAAGGATTTTTATGTAGTTTATCAGCTAGAAATGGTAGCTGGTGAGGTGGAAAGCTCTTGTCAGTTGGTTGCGACCTTTTTTTTTTTTTTTTTTTTTTTTTGGTCTCACCTTACCAAACTATAGAAATAAGTCTGGGTGTCAGCCCAGCCCCCCCTCATATGAACTACTTCCTCCGCCACTGGCCTCGGGCCATTGGGGTTACTAAATTGCTTAGTTCCCTTGGTCTTGGTGTCTAACTATTATTTAATCCATACTGGACTATCACTAAGAGATTAAACAAAATCCAACTGCTGTACTGACCACACTCTAAAGACAATAATTATTTTGTCTGAGTTACACTGCATTTAATCTGATACGGCACCTTGGAGCAGTTGTTATATTGAGGCATCAATGCAGGTTACTGATAAGTATTCGAGTTGTTGGTACAGCCTAACAGCTAGTTACCACTATATGTGAACTTTTACCTTTATCTTAAGTAAACCTCAACCTCAGTGTGTAGTTAATATGTCTAGGATGCAGTACTAATATAACACAGTTATAAACAATTAAATCATACAGAGCTTTATTTCAAGGCATTGCTGCTACTGGTCATGTTGTAGTGTAGTTAGTGAGTAGACTTGTATTTATAAGATATGCATTTAAACTTAGCAATAATAGTTAACCATACATGAATTAGTATAGCAACATAGTTCATTGTTCTTCACTAGGGTAATGCATCACAGACTTAACAATCACTCACAGACATATGTGTGGAGGAATAGCCCACGCATGGTAGTAGCATTTTGTGGAGCATGGCTTGTTGTGTACCCATGGTTTGTATGATGACAACAAACCATGAGCATGGTTTGTTATGCACCCATGTGTGCTTTGTGCAGTCATACGTTGCTTTACCCACACAGAATTAATACGTGGCGCCATGCAATGTGTTCCACATGAGTGAAGCTATAAATGGACTGAACTGTATTTATGTAATACTGTAGTTACATATGTGAGCACAGTGTGGAGTCTATGAAATTTATAAACCCAAAGCACAAATCTGTTGTGCACAATTAAAGTGAGGGTGCTATTAAGGGCCTGAGCGTTTATAATATTCATAGATTCCACATTGTACCCATATAACTGCTTTAACTCTGTTTTATATTACACCTACCTCCGAGTTGTCCATGGTTGTCTCTGCTGTAGATTCAGAAAAAGCAGCTGGTATTCTCACGATTATACTAGTGCCATGGCAACTATGTATACTCATGTGAAAATAATAAAATTAATGCTGTCATTACATCACTGCATGTTAATAATCCGTACTCATTGGAGTTTGAGCATATGTTATATTGTGCCTGAAGATGTGGAGTATATTAGAAAGCAAGATGGAGTATATGAGATTTATTACCCACCCAAAACAGCCTATATAGAGTCTAAGGAATAATAGTCAGTATATACGTACGTACATACATGTACATGCACTTTTAGAACTGAGGCCTATCACAGTTTTCACAACCTTTTACTAATGTCATTCAGTCTAGAGTTAAATAGTTTATTGAGCATTTGTGAGATCACAAAGCTTAGTCAATAATAGGCTGAAACTTTGGTATGAACAGTGTAGATAAAAGGTACTGAGGGAATAATGGAAATGGTGCAAGCCAAGTTTTTCTGAGATTGTCACATACACCTGTATATAAAGAGTGACAAAATTTGCAAAAAGGTTCCTTTTCACACACAAAATTTGACCCAATTTTTCAACGGGGAAGCTTCCTGAGTTTTTTATCATTGTCTGTTTTTCCATAAGTGTAGATGGCTGCATTTTGATACTAAGAGCAAGTTAATTAGTATGGGGTCAAGTGTTACCTCGTTTTGTTTGCTGGTATGTAAAATGTGTGGAAAAGGTATCTTTTCACAAATTATGATGTGTATACACACACACACACACTACACACACATACACTACACACACATGCACAAACACACACACACACTACCTCTGAATTTTCACATGTTCTCTAATTTAATACAAAACAGATTTTTACAAGGTTTAGACCTCTAACCTATTATGATGTGTTATGTATTTTCATGTGAAATTCCTATTTCAGCTATTCACCTAGTGAGGTCAAAATATGATGATATAGTTCAGTCACTACCTAGTGACTATGAGAAGACACTAGAAGTTGTACAGGATCAATTAACTGATGATCAGATTTGTGATGTGCTCACTAGTCCCAACTACACTGCTGCTAATAAAACTATACTGAATTGTCTAATGGATAAAGTAAAATGTGTAGATGACATTGCAGAATTTTGTGATCAGTTGGATAAGATCACATCACTACTACCTGACACAGAAATATTAATATTATTGACAATTGTTAATGAATTGAGAAAAGGTGAGGGAACTTAATATGTATGTAATGGAATTTTGTAACCTGAAGACCCTGTGTTGTGGTGTGCAAGAGAAGCGAGTGCCCTACTATAGGGTCTGAGAGTTTCTATTATGTAAATTTCAAGGAACCTTGTGTTTCGAAGTCAAACGTATTAAGACCACAGCTTGTTGTACCTTCACTCCTGACATGGCATTCATTAGTACCCAATAAATGTTACTCAAATTAGTACAGCACTTATTAAATGCCTATGCTTACCTGAAGGCCCTGTGTTGTGGCACCAGAGCGAAGCGAGGGTGCTATATACAGTGTACTACAGGGCCCAAGAGTTTCTAAATTCTGTGAAACCAAAGTCTATTTTCACAGCTGATTGTGGCACAGCATTCATTAGTACAAACAAGCCAAATACACATCCCCCTAATTAGTACGGCACTTGTTATCCAGTTAAATGCCCATGCTGCAGGCAAGTAATCACTGCACTTTGTATCGTCCAGACACAGGGATCTATTGAGACCAAAACAAGGTATCTACAGGATTTAGATGCCTGTAAGCAGCCAATGAAATCTGAGTATATTATCTTGCTGTGATCTAACTAGTAGTAATATCACCAAGCATGTATGCAAGATTATTTTACTTTTTCATACACTGTAATTTATGTTTAACTACATTAAATAAAACCTCATTTCAAGCATTCATGACATATGATTTTTTGTTCACAAACAGCTTCTCTCCTTTATGAACCAGAAATTGAAGAAACACATCCACCAAGAAAGACTATATCTAACAAAGGTATCTAAATGTGCTGTGGAATTTAATGTTATTGGTTATGTACATAATTATTAAGGTTCAAATGAATAGTAGTTTCCTGCGTTCGAATATTCACTTAGCTGTAACAAAATTATTCAGATATTTGATGTAAGGTTTTATTGCTATGAATACAATCCAGTAATTAAGGTGGCCATTACCAAGAAGCCTATAAAAAACCACAAACAGGTTTGTGGCTTCCATGAATATATTACCAAGAAAAAAAACATAGAGTAGTACCAAGAGTCCATAATAAGAAGAGAGTGTCTAACTTAGTATTGGCCCATCAAAAATGAGCCCAGTAAGTCCACAGTGGTAATTGTTCCTATTTGACCACGTTTTTGCCTTATTCATTTCAAAGAAGCGTTGCCATGAAGGGGTGTCAAAGCAATTAAAGGGCTTCTGTCAAAACTCACTAGGCTTCTTTAATATGAATATGGCTAAAATACAGTCACAAAGGACAATTACCACTATGTACTTACCTGGCTCATTTCTGATGGACCAATACTGAGTTAGACACTCTCCTCTCTATTATGAAGTCTTGGTAGTACCCTTTCTGAAAGGATTATCACAGCGATATTGTGTTTATAACAAAGTAGAAATACCCGGAGTATGATACAAATCCATACGAGTCTTGCGCTTACAGCGATTCACCACTGCATCAATACATCTTCACCAATTAGTGACTGCCTAATGCTATTTTTCTACTCTTCCATTTATCACCATATCCTTTCCTTTGAGTAGCATGCCTTAAATGCTGACAGCTAATCTTGTGCCACTGTATAAATGAATAATCACCGGTTGATTCTATTATGCAATGTAAACGAACATTTATCCGAATACTCCGCTATTCATTTGACCCCTAGTACATACAGTAATTAAACAGTGTGATGTGTTAAATGTACTTAACTGTGGAAATAAACTATTTTCAAGTGCATACATATGAAGAAATTCCGGTTTTAAATATTCAAAATTCCAGATCAGGCTTTCTGTACCAATTTTTCACACATTTTACAACATTTTGGATTCTAAGGTATACTGCACAATTAGCCAATATCCAAGTTTCCAGCCATTTTAGATAGTTCTCTTGTGAGTTAAAGCATATCAGATGAGTTCCAATAGGGATGTCCATGGTGTCATTAAACTTCTGTTACAATATTTTAATAGAACATTCACACACACTAGGAGGCTTGTGGCTAGTCACCAATTAACACCAGTTACTAAGTCAGTAAGGTGCTGACAAATAGTATGTATGTATCTTTGAAATGTAAAGTCATTGTTAGAATGATGCTAGAAACTTCGGCTCCACCTTTGGTTTTTTTCTACTGCAGTATTGCATGTAGACACTTTCCCCTACAGTAGTTTCCAGTGTATTACTACACTTAGAACATAACTTGGTATGTAAAATAATGTATAGTTTTTACTTTCACATGTTCGAAGTTTCTGTTCCTGAATATCATTGTTTTCCTGACATCTGCCTAGTTTACCAGCTATTATTTTCTTTGCAATTACCAGCTTATTTTTCCAAATAAAATTACCTGTATCCTTAATTCAAGCACATGGAATCATATTCAAGCACATGGAATCATGCAGCAATATCCAGTCATCTCTGAGTGGGCCAGAGCTCTATCAAGGCCTCATACCTCTTGTGCAGCTCACCCCTGGGCATGGAAAAACAGCAATAAAAGCATACTACTTATGATATATGTAGCTGTTGCTAGTGTTAACCATGAAAATTAATAGAGTGTTGTTTTAGGGAGCAATCAAACTAGTTTTTTTGTGAGCCAGTCACAAATAGCATATTGAGTACTTATGTGACCGGATTTGCAAAAAGGTACCTTTTCCACACATTTGACATACCAGCAAACAAAATGATGCAGCACTTGACTCCTTATGCTGATTAACTTGCTCTTAGTATCAAAATGTACCCAGATACTGTAGCTACATTCATTGAAAATTTCAAGCACTCACATGCCATGATCAAAATGTTATGAAGCTTTAAAGTTCAAAAAATGGGTCAAATTTTGTGTGTGCATATCCAACAATTAAGCGACTTTTAATAAAAAAATTTTATTGGCAAGATACACGCGTCTACACTGGAAACAGGTTTTCAAGGCTCTGTTATGGAGCGTCAGATAACTTTTAAACCTTTCCCAGATTCTAGCAGGAATGGCCAGCATGATATCTACTTTCACGTAAAATGTAACAGCTTAATACGGCCTTCTTCATGGTACAAAGTAGGGGGTTTAACATTACACATAGAACCATTGGCAATGAAAATATTGGCTCACCCCAACAATCCAGGTGCGAACTTTTTAACGATTCCAGGTTATACCAGGCTAGATCTATCCTTTCTTGAATACTTCAGCTAGCTATACCGTTCGTGACGAACGTTTTACATGGTACAAATAATTTTATAAAAATCACCATCTCAATCCAATAGTCGCATACCCCGGCTGAGCACTGATTATTAGTGACGCGTTCGCTATATTGCGTGGGCGAGTTGCAATGGAGAAGTATTGCGTTCTTGAATGTTTAATTCATCAACTTTTGAATGGTCAATAGTCCTTGTACATCATGCTAATAACTTTTTTGATCACGTGATACATCTTTGTATTTTGTACATGTAATCAAATAAATATTTTTAAAAATGGTCATTATAAAAATTTCAAGTTAGTTGATTGTAGTTCTCCAACATATAAACCTGTGGAAAAATCAGTCACATTTAAATTGGTGAATTTAAAAAAAATCTTTATCACGCACACACTACACACACACACACTACACACACACACACACTACACACACACACACGCTACACACACACACACACACACACACACACACACACACACACACACACACATACACTGACACACACACACACACACACACACACACACACACACACACACACACACTTCACTACATATTCACATAAAAATAAAACACTACAAGGTATGGTAATGGTTGTTTACATTGGTTAATTTTGTGGTGTGCCACATATAGCAACAAGGGAAATGTGTATCTGTGATCAAGAATTTAATTTAGAAATATCATAATTAGATGGTCACACTATCTTTGTCAACTAGAGATGAACTGGCTTTTGGTAAAAAGCGAGGGGTAGCCAATGCCTTGGGACTCTTGTATGCTATGTGAGAAATCCAATCAGAAATACACAAATATATTAGAAACCAAATCCTAAATCCAAAATCATGTAAAAATAATGGAGAAAGTGAGTTTAACAAAGTACACAATGATCGATAACGAATAACTAGAACAAGATGTAGATCAACAACTGTACAGGTAGTTACTAGTTAGCAATATCACTAAATGCTTTTAAAAATACATAAAGATTGGGAGTCTCGTACATGCCATTTAGGTGCTTTGCGTGGGCGTTGGCAACCCCTCTAGTACACCATTTCTGTGTTTTGCGTGGGTGTTGGCTACCCCTCGGGGAAAATAAAATAATGAAAGACTATACAGAAGCTGATCTGTACAGAAGATGAGCCCTGCACAGCTACGTGGGCTTCTTTTTACAAAGCATACACTCACCTTATTTGCACATTGCCCAATCGTCATCATGGATGCTTCCACCTCCCACCGTGCACTAAAGTAATAGAAACAAACATCATTAAATAATATAAACATTAATATTATTATAGCATAACACAGCAGCACAATATTACAGCATGATAAACAAACCAAAGTATTTATACAGAAAACTATGTCATAGACATTTAATCGTCTTTGAGCAAGGCCATTTTAACGATGGCGCAAATTGGGCATGGGCGGGCAATTCATTACATTTTTTTTGCCGTTTATAACTCACTGGCAAACTAATGCATATACAATATCAAAGAACGTATATATTTAAACAGTTGTATGATACTTATAGACTGTTTTTTTCACTGTCAACCACTTCTTGTGCGTGGGCGGCCCACCACCCCTCCCCTCCGCACCCTCCCACTCACCCACCCCCTATATGATATACGTGCTATACAGAAGAGCATTAAAAAGTTGCTAAAATTAACAGGTTTTTGTAGAATCAGTTTTATTTTTAAAATTCTAATTGAACAAACAGTACATTTTCATACTGTAGCTGAATGACATTAAAATACATTGAATTGTCTGATATGGGAAAAGGTACCTTTTCACAAATCCGGTCACTTATTTTCCTACAAATATTTTAACTTACAGATTTTGCTCAACTCAAGACACATTATCATACTATACTACAATCGATGCCTGATAACTATGAACAAAGTGTTGGGATGTTACAGAATTATATCAGTGATGATCAGATTTGTATGATATTGAGTAGTAGTAACTCCACTACTGCTAATAAGATAATATTGGATTGTTTGATTGAGAGGATGAGCTGTAGAGAAGAATTACTTGATCTGTGTGATCAGTTGGAGAGCATTGCTACATCACATCAGTTGAGGATGGTGATCAATGAAATAAGATCTGGTGAGTGATATTGAATGTGATCTGTTGTAAAGTTTATATATATGTCATGCATAATGTGTGTATGCATACAGGAATTATTAATTTAAAAGCAATCTTAGCATTTTTGTGCTGCAATAACATAATTATTTAAAGTACATGCATACAGTATGCAACATCGTAGAGTGCTAGCGATTAAAAAGCTCACAGATTAAAGGGCATGGTACAAGTATTCATCCCAAATGAAATGGGGTGAATGCTTGCAAGCGAAATGTGTGACACACCCTTTAATTAAAAAGTTTTAAAATCATTTGCACTCTGACGAGACCACGTATACTGTACATGCAGTTTAATTTCCTCATTTTATTACTTTGATACTTCCAACAGATGTTCAGCAGAGTGTTTTGTTACCAACTGGTGCAACACCCACTACTAATGTTCAGTCATTATCAAGTGAACAACAACTTCACTCAATACCACCTAGTGAGTGAATCACATATTCCTGATTGCATAATTATTTCTTCAATTTGTATACTAGGTATGGGTATTACCTTATATGATCAGATCTTTTCAAAAATGAAATTGGACCCTTCTTCAAGAGGTGCATATATAAAATATAAGTATCCAGAGAATTCTTTGATTTGTTTAATGTGTTCAGGGCTGTACATAGGTACAGTATAATACAATACATATAGACATCTCTTTATGAGTGTTATTGTCAGTAATGTTTTATTATAACTTTTCTTTCAAGTGCTTATTCACCAGTACTTGACTGGTAATTAATACAGTAATTAATGTTAATCACTCATCTAACCTTCAACACATACCAATATCTGCAGAATTGTATAATGCCGATAGCTCTCTGCCTCCCTCAAACTGCTACGTATTTTTAGTAGTGGTTTTGTTAAATGTACTTGGTCTTGGCTGGCACATTGGGTTAACTTTGTGTTGCACTAATTTTTTTAGGTCAAATGTCTGTGAGGCCTATTTTTCAGATACTGTAAATTGATACTAGGATTTAGTGCCCAGAGGTTCTACGCTTCAATTCCTTCCTTTATCCCTAACTGGATTTCAAATAAAAACACACAAACCCTTTACGAATTCACATGTCTAGTTTCAAACAGGTATATCTCCTTCAGAGTGGGAAGGTTCTTTGTTGTGTCTATACATATTCAGATTGCTTCATGATGATTAATTATAAATAAAGTCTAAGAGATCAGCTATCATTTTGTGAAGCATTGAAGCATTTCATTTGTTTTCATATTCAAGCTGTTGCTCAGCTGGTTGGCCATTTAATGTATCTTATACACCCGTACCACTTTAGTGTGGGCATTCAAAGGTGGCTCTTGGGACTGGGTTTACTTGCATATTGCCTGGGTGGGAACGTGATTTGCTCATGACTTTGATGCCCAACTAGTTCAAAAATACAATATACTTTGACTTGTTATACTAAGCAACATGGAGCATTTCATTATGGGTTTGGGTATGCAAGTTAGGATAGTCTCAGTGTAGTTGCTAAGTTTCAATTAGTTGACAGTTACTAAACAATGAATGATCAGCAAATTATTCTTTTGGGTAATGCATGGATGCATATTTCTAACTGCCACCATTGAGCAGACCACAGAACAAAACAAAGACGTCAAGTAGATTTAAATATGTGAGTAACTTATAGTCCAAATTACTGTAACTTCATACAATAACATATTTACTGTCCCAATAGCAAAGTTAGTAGGCTACAAAATTCTAAAGCTAAATAATCGGATTCCACAATCTCAATTTTTCTGTTGTGTATGAATGACATTATAATGGCTGTTAGCCCACACTATTAAAACCAATATCGATCATCAGATACTGATGTATAGAAGTAACAGGGTGAGTGCTCTGTAGCTCTTTCATCTATCGGGTGAGTATCCCTAGATTGACATATATCACTTATACCCAAACTGCATTTGGTTTTGCTGATATATACACCCTTAGCCTTCAGGGTTCAAATGTATATCAGCAAAATCCCTCACAGCCATGGTATAAATATTATAGATGTATTATGAGCCTTGTGCAAGAAATATGGCATCAATAACATTTTGATAGGTGTAAAGCACAGTTTAGTTATGGCATTTTATTCACTGCTAAGTGAACAAGAAAGAGAGAGACATGATTCTTTTGTAGGTTAAAGGTTCTACATGAAGCTCTGGTTCAGTGAATATGACAAAGGGTGAGACCATTTAAGCCTGAGTAAAATAGTTTTTGTAGTTTTTCAATGGTTTCAACAGTCTTTGCACTATGGCAGTTTGATTAAGAGGCATGCGGTTTACTGGATAATGTGTTTTCAGTTTATGTGTTTTTTTGAAACAGCTGCAGGTTTAAGGGTTAATCCATATGTGGGGTGTTATAATTTATGACAGCCATCCGAATAAAGACTAAGTACTATTACATTATCTCTATCAGGAAAGGAGATGCTACGTGTGCAGATACAGCTCTTATAATGCTCTGCTTCAACACTAACATGATAGCATGCTGGAGAAAGGACGTATGTGACTGTCTTTGGGAAACCGGTTCTATTGCCCATTTAAAAGTATTGAGAAATGCTGGTTTTAAATATTCAGTGTGCTGTAGCTTGCCAATGGTCATAGCTACATATTCATGCCAAATTTTCACACGTTTTACAATAATTTATTACCTTCCAGATCATCCATGAAGAAGTGGTCAACAGCTAAGTTTCCACCATTTTAGATAGTTTCTAAACCAAGGTTGGCTGTATTTGGCGAGCTCCAAAAGGGGTGGGAGGTGGGGGGCAGGAAAGGCGGGAAAGATGCTGTTTAAAAATTGAAAAGAAACGTTTTGGGATGAATTAGGCCAAGTTATAGGTCATTCATGGCTCAAAACTGGCTAAACTGAAAGGCAATTTACAGCACAGGTCATTATCCAATGCCATGCATGGAGCTGTACGGCCACACACAGCTATCTCCCAGTTGGCCAGGGCTCCATCAAGACCCCAGACCATTTGTACAGCTCACCACTGTGCTTGAAAACAGCAGCTAACAAAAACAGACCACTTTACTCTGGTCAACTGTGACGGTGAAATTTGATAGTACATTCATAAAGCTTTGTGTTTGCGTGAAAAAATCAAACTTTCTGTCTTGGGCGATAAGACCGGTTTTCACAGATCCAGTCACATAATTATGTCAACTGAGGGCTTAACCTACAAGGAAACTCCAGCCATGCTTTTCACGTATTCATAATAAATTAACACTTCACATAAGTATGCATGTAATTATATTGCGTGTTTACATTGTTTATTGACATACTGTATTTAATACTTGTTGATAGTTTTGCCAGTACTCAAGACCAACTTTACAAGATTGTGTCATTGTCTACCACAAGACTTTGAGAAAACTATTGATAAACTAAAGCAACTAATGCCTGAAATACCTGCTGAATATCTAAAGCTGTTGAAAACCTTCCCATCTACTGAATTAATTAATGAAGCAATTGTCGGCCATCTTATGGGTCCAATGGAAGCAGACGATGATGTATTTAAATTCTGCGGTATTATGGAAAATTTGAGTGATGAAATTACCACAAAGAATCTTATTAACAGTTTAAGAAATGGTATGTGAGGTAATATAACTGCTATGGTTTAAAGAGAAATTGAAGTCATGGTATATGCATGTGTATCATAGGCACATAGTAAAAATAAATTCATAAAACAAACACTTAATCACATTGCATAGTATTTGTGCTGTAGGATCAGAAGTTATTTGGGAAGTAGAAGATTTATGGACCATAGCTAACAAACTTTTATTGTTATTTTGCTGACCGCAATGTATTCCCTTATCAATCCAATAACAACTTATTTGTTGATATGATTTACCATAAAGTCTATATAATTCTTTTAAAAATATGATTAACTTGTATAAACTTGGAGCAGTGGTGCTGCCTGTAATATTTCAGCATGCAACAGTCGTTTAACAACTGTAGATAGTTTGAATTCTAGCTATATCACCACTCGCAATGTACTTGAACCATCACAACAGGCACTAAACATTAATGTTTTAGTGACCGATCAAGAAAAACAATAGCATGATGTGCAGCCCAAGAAAGCCTACAAGGCACACCGTGCATGGGTTATATTGACAGGAAGAAGGACAATGTCACACATACGTATATAGCTCCATGATCTCTTATTCAAATGAAACAGATTTTATGCTGCCTGGTAGGGAAGTACACAAGCTAGATTCACCTAGTCCATTCTTGAAATATGGATGAACAGAACTTTGTTGATTTTTTCTTCATTAAAATTTTATTGTTTCCCTTTTGTCGTCTTTGCACACTATACAAATGTCACAATAGAGCATGAACTAGTTATGTAATAGAGTTAACATTGTACATACTTTGAAAATTAACAATTGTGCACATACTAGATTTGTCTCTTTGTCTCTCTTACTATAGAATTTTTAGAAGCCCTTAGTTTGTCACCACCCACTACAATTACTACTAATATATCACTACCTAATAATGGTGTCAGCTCACCACCTGAATCACATAACCCTACAACAGTATCAAGTGATTCATCAGTGAGGGTTGAGTCAGTCTCAGTAGTCAGTAGTACATCACAACCACCAAAACAAGGTTTGTATTATAGTTATGTTATGGTGTGCGTAGTAAATGTACATTTGTTAATGGTAACAAAGTATTGTTATGTTAACAGTTTCAAACATTTACTTTGGCAATATGCTAAGCCAATTATGCTTGTTGCTTTACCTAACTATAACTAAAACTAAAAGTACTTTTAGTAAGACAAATATGTATTAGTTAACTACAACTGAAACTATAACTAAAAGCAAATCAACAGAATAATTTACCAAAACTAAATCTGAAACTAAAAAGAATGGAGAAAGATAACTAAAACTATGGTACTGCCCAAGTGCAATGTTGCACTTGCTTGCACGCACAATTTTGCTTAAGATTTTTAAAATTGTTAATTAAGGGGCATGGCAACTGCGATTCTCATGAATGAAACAACTGCCACACTGTCTTACAAGCTAAACAGTTGCCACGCCCCTTATTAGCAATTTTTTAAATCTCAAGAAAAATTGTGTGTGCGAGCGAGTGCAATGTTGTGCTTGGGAAGTACCGTATAACTAAAGCAAAAAGATATTCTTATACACAACTAAAACTATAATTATATAAAACTGAAACATTTAAGACAAACATGCATTAGTTAGCTAATACTAAAACTAAAATCAAAACAAAAAGTCCTTACTAAAACAACACTACTTTGAAAATAGTGTACATATTGTGCTATTGGGCAGTGCCGAGCTGATTAAAAGTGTGCTTTCAAAAGTCATGCTCATGAGTTAACTGTTATAACTGTTATAGGGCATCTGCAGATTAAAGGGGCCCATTGGTAGCATGGAGGGATCAAGACTAAGTTAGACTAATATTCACTATCGCTGATTACTGTGTCTGAGGAATGATTATATTTACTGTCTGAATGGTTAGCTATACTTTATAGGTAGCTAGTTTAGTCATTGGTAGCTAGTTTGCCTTTTATAACAACTTCTTGTGGCAGTACAATGTACGAATGGTGCCTTCAAACTACGTAACTGGTGGCCAGAATGTGTGGCTAAATGGAGATTTTGCAACTATTTTTAAAACTAAATCACACTTGATTGTAACACGGCCAGCATGATCTGCCTACACTCGATAATATGAGCTAGAGTTATACATATCACGGTATGAGCAATAATAACACAACTGTGAAGTGATGTTGAGGATACATATGTGTCTACTATTAAAACTACGATTTTTATGGTTGCCATTGACTACTATAATAATACTATATGTGACCCACTGAATGAACATCCAACTCGCTTGCATTTTCTCAAAATTCATTAATGAGTTTGTTGTCTAGAGTAGGGATGCGGCGATTATGCCGGCATAATTTCGGACATAATAGGTATGTGTGGGAATCAGGAATTATGCTAGCATTTTGACGTCATTGTAAAGCTTTAACAGTAGGAAAATTTGCAGATTGCACCAGGGGTGGATCCAGACTTATAGAAAGGGGGGGGAGGGGGGGGGGGGGGGGTCAAAAATAAACTGAGGCACTACACACTACATTGTCTCTGGTTTGATAAGATGAGACCAAAATAAAAATAAATAAAAAGGTCACAGCCAGCTAACAATAGCTGCCCACCCCACCAACCATGTATTTATAGTTGATAAAGTACATAAAACTCCTTAAATAGCTCACTACACACTGTTCTACTACTGTGAGTGCTTTATTAGAGTGACTGCTCTATTAAAGTATCTCGATCTTGGTATACTGAAAATTTTTGGAGGGGGATAAAGAGCCCCCTTTGATCCCCCTCCCCCTGTATCCACCCCTGGATTGCACAATTCCGTTAAAAAGATCATGGTACTCTAATAGAGCAGTCAGAAACTCTAATAGAACAGTAAATTAATGTTATTTACTGTAATAAAGCAGTCACATTGATACGAAATACTCTAATACAGCAACCAGCTGAAGAATTCAAGACTATTAGAAGCTCAAACATCAATTAAAATGGTGTGATACAGCAATAAATTGGCATTATTAGCCAATTATGGTGGCATAATTTTGGGAATAATGGGCAATTCTCAAAAGCATAATAGGTGATTTTTTTAGCACTGCATAATGTACTGCATAATGTACAATTTTTGGAGCATAATAGCCTCATGCCTAGTCTAGATGGAAAAACTAATGAGCTGTTAAAGTTTCAATCTTATCTAGTGACCATTATGGGTTTATAGAGATAGACAGCAAGAATAGCAAAACACTTGATTTATACAATACATACTGTATCTATACATATGTGACCCACTGAACGAAAATCTGACTTGTTTATTTAACTTTACTTTTTGAGATGAATGCCATTGAAATACATTAAGTAAAAAAATTGTGCTACAAAAATAATTTACAACCGCTCCAGTAAACTGTGAAGGAAGACACAAATTGAGGCCTCTAATACACTACTGGATTTGCTGCTCCACTGATAACAAGAATATTGTTGTTTCATTTCTCTACCATGAAGAAAACATGAGTTATGTATGTTTGTAACTTCGTCATTGCTGCTTCTCAGTTTTAACAGCCTACTTACTTAATAGCATGGGTGTATTTAGGCCACAACCTATACCTTGATGAATACCCCAGTTCATGGTGAATAGAATGACAACAGCCCCAACTCTGTAGTGCGTTGCAATCATGACTGAGTTATATATGTGTGTTTGTTTTCGTTGCGGTAAAACATTAGTGTATCGATGCCGTTTCTAAGCTTGAACAGCCTTCTTGCTTAATGGCGTTGATGGATATACGCCAAAAACTATACTTTGATGAATGCCCCAGTTCAGGGTGATAATGGCACAAGACACAACTTTGTCGTAATCTATAGTACTCGTGACTTATGATCGATTGAGTGAACACCTGTAGTCTATTTTCCATATATAGGCAATGTACAAATTGATTGTTTTGCTCTTCTTGTAGGATTGCAAATATACTTCCAGCATAATTTTGGGAGTATTAGGTAGTTGAAATAATTGGGAGTATTCCAGAATAATTGGATGAGTATTAGGAATAATTGGTGTAAAATTATAAGTTTTCCTTGTAGCCTGATGCAAAAAAATCTTTTGAAAACAGTGCAAACATAAAAGCAGTTGAAAAGATTGACATACTCTAATAGAGCAGTCACTTACACTAATAGAGTGGCTAACTTCGAGTTAATTCTAACTTATATGAACTATAATTATTACAAGTACACAGAAAAAATGTAACCGGATCTGTGAAAATAGGACATAATCGCATATTTTTCGAATTCCTGATTATTAGATATTTATAATCTACTTAGCCCAGCTAGTGTATCTACTGGTAAAGTTTCAGCTTCATATGCCAATAACTTTGGGAGTTACAGCCCTACAAATTAAAGTAGCAACAACAGAAAAACCATTATGTACAGCAAGCATAGGGAAAATAAATTACAGGTGCTTACACAAACGGTTGTAACTTACCAACGGATTGAGGTACGGAGCCAAAAATTTCACCATCATGTTCGCTATGAACAGGGAAATCAATTACTGGGTACGTATTTCCTTTACTCACTCTTCTTCACTGCATACAAAGGCAAAATTCATGAGGAAAAGTCGATCATGTACGATTGCTTCGACATGACGTAAACAAATGCTCATAATTTACGTATCCTTGGGTTTACTGCAAAGAAACAAAGAAGATTTTCAAACTCCTCTTGAGCAGGCAATATCCAAGCTTTTACTGTTAGTCTCAGCCTTCTCACAGAAAGAGGGCTTTAAAAAATTACAGATTTTTTTCAATAATATGCAAGGATTTCACCCAATGTATTCAATGCTTTATACTGTATAATTTATGCTTGTGTGATTATGTCCCTTTTTCACAGATACGGTCACAAATTGTAATTTTAAACTAGATTAGGGACCATAGCACATCAATAAAAAGCACTGAAGCAAGCTGGAGTAGTGCACGATATTAAATCACAATAAAACAATAAGAAGTGCTATATCCCTACTTTGCATTTTTATTATGGTATTTTGAGCACGGTACTTCTTATTGTATTACTGTGATGTAATATCATGCAGTACTACAGCTTGTTTCAGTGCTTTTTATCGATCTGCTATGGTCCCTACTCTAGTTGAAAATTCCAAATTTTCTGTGTACTTGTTTGTTAACTTTTTTTTGGAAATATTATTATAATGACTGGTGAAACCACGCATACAACATCTGAAATGGCGCCACGCGCCCCAGCTATATCAATTATCATCTGAAAAGTGAAGCATCCATTACGCTTCGTTGTCAGCTATGTTGGACCAGTTACACAGCATTTCGGATCTAGAACTGTTTGAAAAGCACCTCTACAATCCAAACATACCAAAATAAATGGTGCTGTGCACCCCAATTATATCAATTATCATCCAAAAGTTATTATATCAATTATCATCCAAAAAGTGAAGTATCCATTGTGTTTTGTTTTCAGCTGTGTTCAACCTGTTACACAACAGCATGAATCAAGAACTGTTCGAAAAACACCTCTGCAATCAAAACAGCCATTATGAAAAATATGGATGATATTCATTACAAAGGGAAGCCATCATGTACTATTACCAATTTGACGCTTTTCGCTGTCAGCAAAAATGAATGGGACACAAAGGAGGACACTGGTAAGTCCATGAAGAATGCATTGTATGTACTGTGGTATGCCATAAGGCACCTGTTGGACTGAAGCAATGTCGAACAGTGAAAACATCAAGCCCATGGCCTTAGCTGATGCTTCTCTGAAGGCATTAGTCAGTTAGTCAGTCAAGTCAGTTAGGCAGTCAGTTAGTAGAAAATTCCGTTAAATAAATTATTTTTAAAGTTCCGTAGCAGCTTGTTGAAAGCGTTTCGGGTCGATATGAAAGTTTGTTTGGGCTTAGTTTTACCTAACCAATACCGCCTCATCATCATCAGGGAAACTTGAGGCTGGTTTTGGGGTGATATTATTTCGTGGACTACACCTACTCCTTTGTGATCCCTACTATACAGTACGATATATGATGCTTTTGTCTGGCACAATTTTCAAGAATAATTTTTGGAATAACAGGCAAATAAAAAAAAATTGCCAGAAAAAGGAATTGAAAGATTGTGGAGCATCTTCTTATTGTCTATTGCTATAACTCTACCAGATAAGACTGAAGCTTAGCAGCCTATTGTTTATTTCCTCTAAACGACAAAGAATTGTATGAAGTTTGAGAAAACTAAGTTGGGTTTTTGCTCAGCAGGTCACATTATGGTACAGTGACTGACTTATTCCAGGAAGGTTTTAGGACCTGTTATGTACTTTTACTTACAGGATTAACATTCAGTGCATAGTTTGTGTTACATATGTAGAGCTTGTCTACAGTATTGTTATAGAATTTTGTTTCATGTTCACAGCAAATGTATCATCAAAATTGGAATTACGGGAAGTACTAAAGTATGAACACAAGCGTATGGAGAAAGGTTGGTTTATTGCTTACCAAATTCAATACATAAGTACAGTATGTATACCTTAGTATGTACCAGTTACATGTAATACAATATGATTGATGTTATTTTAAAACCTACAGTCATAAAATGTTTCTATATCAAGACACACGGTAGCGTGTCGTGCAGCCAAGAAGCCAGCATGCAACTCCCATGAGTATCAAATCCAGTTTTTTGGATTATGCGGGTTTAAGAATTAATGCACATTCTCCTTAAGTTTTATCTTTCTGGTCCTATTAATAAGTTTGTAAGCATTTTGGAAAGTACTTAGCAGCAGTACTAAATGGTGTGATTGATTGAATGCAAATGAGCATGTCCACCATACTGCAATCATGGATAGGTAAACACCAACAAATGGCTGAAAGGACGTTTCCATGCATTATCTATCACATTGTAAGGTATTTTAAGGCTACAACTACTCTAGCAAGCTAAACTGTGATGGTTCAAAAGTGGACGTGACACACGAAGATCGATCACTAAAAGACAACTGCAATAAAGATAGCAAATTTTATTTGTAGGCCTTTTGTAGACTATGAGTGCATTGCAAAGATTCGAAGGATGCTTTCGTAATCCAAAGTTTACTTGACCTTTGAACCCACAAAACATTCGAAGCTTCATCCCAGCCATATAGTACAGTACTATACATATAACTACTGTAGAGTTTGTGGTTTACACACACACACACGTAGTTGACAGCCACACATGGCACAAGGACTACACGTTGCAGCCAGTGAGGGCCACACGCGTGTGCCACACAGCAAACTTCGCTTGGGCCAAGCAACAAACCTGGCATGGGCCACACAACAATGTTCTGTGGCAAGCACCATGGTGCTGCGTGGCACCAAGCCTAAAATGCCACGCATGTGTGAAGTTATAAATGGACTGTACTGTAGTTGAATTTTGATTCATAAGTCAGTAGCTTTTAGTCAGATTCTTCTATACTACAGATAGGCCTTTTGTATGGCTAATCCATGTACATACTAATTCCCTTAAGTGGTTTGCCTGATAGACATAACTGATAGGCATAAAAACTTACATTATTTTAATCATGGAAATCAATCGCGCAATTGTTACACTCCTTTGGGGTTTTGTTCTATATCTCCACAGTCTTTTTCTTAGTTCCTTTCAAACCACCAAAAAGCACTCCTATGATTAGTAATTTATCCTTAAACTAATTTTAAATTCATTCCATGAAGTGGTTTGTTTACCCTATAGATGTGACAACAAATGTGACCGGATTTGCGAAAAGGTACCTTTTTCACACACAACTTTTGACCTATTTTTTGAACTTAAAAGCTTCATAACTTTTTGATCATGGCATATAATTGCTTGCAATTTTCAGTGAAGGTAGCTAAAGCATCTGGCTACATTTTGATACTAAGAGCAAGTTAATCAGTATAAGGAGTCCAGTGTTACATCATTTTGTTCGTTGGTATGTCAAATGTGTGGAAAAGGTACCTTTTTGCAAATCCGGTCACAAATTGTTCTTGTTTGCTTGAATAATTGGTCATAACTCCTAGTTTTTTTTCCACATTTGCACCAAACTTGATACTAAGAGTCAATTTTGGATTCCCTTTTATTGTGCCAAACTCTATTGTGATTGGATAACACATTTGTGTTTTATAACACTTTTTGCAAAGTATGCGAAAGATAAAGAAAAAACCAAAACTTATATTGTTTGTATCTTGAAAATGGCTTGAGTGAATGTGGTGTGTAAGCTCCCCTAGCAGATTGGCATCTCTACTGTAGATTTTTTTGCAATCAGATAAGTGATCATGGACCTACATATATCTGAAAATTGCGTTTATTTCTTCTGGCCAATATACTCACGTTGTGGGGTGCTGGTTTCTTGGGACTTGGTCTACCATGTGTCTTGATTTCCTATAGTATGATTTTTTACCTGCAATTGCAATAACTTATACAGAGTTTCCAAGCCTTAACTGTGTGGTTTAGTGTCTTCAATAAAAAGATATATCTAGTATCAAAGAATGTGGCTGGAAATCACAGTTATACCAAGGTAGTTGTCCATTACTGCTAAAAAAAAAATATTCTAGTAGAGGAAATCTAGTAAAATAGATTGATTCAGTGTAAATATTATGAAAGATTAATCTGCATGAAAAATAATGAATTATGACATTTTGCTTTAAGTCTGATAAAATATCTAACATACTACCATGGGAAGTAAGACTGGAGATACACTTTAAATTCAAAAAAGTACAAATGACACAAATTTTTAGGTTGTTTTTAGGCCTGCACCTAATATGCCAGCATAATTTTGAGAATAATAGGTCACCAATTTCGTGAGAATAATTCCGGAATAATAGGATGGTTACGGGAATAATTTTAGAATTATCGGATGTCCACAGGAATAATCAATGGAATTAAGGGGCGTGCCTCTTCTTGATTACCTAGAAGAAAGTACTAAACTTCTAAGAATGATATAAAGCTGACAGGAGTGCTGGCTGAAAGGAGCTGAAAAATCTCTTAAAGATCGATATACTCTAATAGAACGCTCAAATACTCTAATAAAGCAGTCAGCTCGTTTCATGTTAACAATCTGCAGACAGCATCAGGGATTTAATTGCATGATTATCTGCAATTCTGAAACCTGTACTCTTATACCAGTGTATCTTCTTTAAGTCTTTCAACAAACATATTGATATCATTATCCACTAAACTTAGCATGTAGCTATAGCTACAGCTTTAATACACTGATAATCAAAAACTCTTTTGTTATACTCCCGATAGCTATTTTACGTCTGTTGTAATGACTATAACTATTATGTGTAAGGTGAAATGCTTCATTTATGACTAGCTATTATTAATTCTGGCAAAACTACTTATATCAGCATCTTGAGAATTAAGTGACTATAGCTACAGAAACTACGTGAGCATTATTATGGAATAATAGGCTAGATAAAAGAATTAAAAAAGAATAGGAGAAAATTTTGGGAAATTCTGGAAACAATAATAGGTAAAATTTTGAGCATATTCAGCTCAGGCCTAGTTGTTTTACCTGCAATTCAAGCGACCAATTTTTTGGTAGTAATGACCCAAGGATGTACTTGTTTATTTTAACTTTGTAAGATATATTCATTTATTATCAAGAGTTCATAATATATATGTGACTGGATATTGGGAAAATGATCTAAATCGCACATTAGAAGTTTCGAGATAAATGGTTTTAAAGAATTGAAGCCAGCATAACTTTCCAAGGATAGCAAGCACGCTTGTGAAATTTACACAAAACATGCATAAATCTGTTTCCTTTCAGGCCACTTCCAGTACTTGTAGCTGCTTGTAGAGTTTCCCACCAAATAAGATAGAAAATCTGAGCATTTGGATGTGTGAAGTAGTATCACGAGTGCTCACAAAGGGGTGGAGGGTGGCGGGTAGGGCAAGAGATAGACCTCAAAATGGAGGCAAATCACGATTGGAGTCCAGACACAAAATTACGGGGCTGTGCTTGCTCCTTAGTGGCTGATATGTAGCAAAATCAACAGAGAAAATGTCTGGCCAACATTATAAGGCTGTCCACCAGTAAACCACTGATTCTTACCAAGCCAGGTCCTTCACAAGGCCTGAAACTGCCATTTGAGCACTCCACACCACCCAGAAAAGACATCTGTTAAAACCAGCCTCGAGTAGTTTGAGTAGTACTGAGGGTCAAAACTAGTAGTACAATAGTGTAGCTATCCACTGGTGGTGTTAGTTAGATTTTGCCTGATGTGCGATTTGGATCGGTTTTGTAAAATCTAGCCACATATACTGAGGAGAGTGTCCTACTCTCATATACCCCTGTAGAAGGGCGTATCGTGAAGTTATGATGCAACGACAAGATGTTGTAGTTTGTGACATATGGGCAGCCATAAAAGTGCAAGAATCATTAGCACCATTTCACACTCATGACGATCAGGATAGTCGTATTCGCGAATGGCCTAGCAAGAAACGCCTACAAAGTGGTCTTAACCCACAAAGGAACAATAATATTGTAGTTCAGTGAGAAATGCATAGAGCTGGAGATAATTTGGTTGCTAGCAACGTTGTTAGGCACATGTTCAATCGATATCATGTTCAACTAATGACATCATTAATTATACAAAGAAAAACAGGTGAGCTCAGAAATGCTACGTCATAACTTCACGATACTGTAACACCCTTCTACAGGGGTATATGAGAGTAGGACAATCTCCTCAGTATAATAATATATTATGACCTCATGATATAACCCAGATATCCCATAGTCCCTTCAACCTCTAGCTAAGTGTTCAAAATAACCTTATGTACCATCATCATACAGTGCGATAGTACTGTATGATAGGAATTGCCATGGCCCATGAAATAATACCACCCAAAAACCAGCCTAAATTTTCCCTGACGATGATGAGGCAGTATTGGTTAGGTAAAACTAAACTCAAACAAGCTTTCAGATTCACCCAAAATGTTTTCAACAAGTTGATATGGAATTTTTAAAAATTATATTACAGAATTTTCTAGTGACTGACTGGCTGACTGACTGATGCCTTCAGACAAGCATATCTCGATAGCGGCTAAGGCTACGGGCTTGATTTTTTCACTGTTTGACATTGCTTCAGCCCGAGAGGTACCTTTTGGCATACTGCAGTACATACAATGCATTCTTCATGGACTTACCAGTGCTCTCCTTTGTGACCCATTCATCTTTGCTGACAGCAACAAGTGTAGATTTGGCAGTAGCACATGATTGCTTCCCTTCGTAGCGGAAATTGTCCGTATTTTTCGTAGTGGCTATTTTGATTGCAGAGGTGCTTTTTAAACAGTTCTTAATTTGTACTGCTGTGTAACAGATTGAACATAGCCGACAATAAATCGTAATGGATACTTCACTTTTTGGATAATAATTGATACAGCCGGGGCACATGGTATGCGTGGGTTTGCCAGTTATAATAATCTTTTGCAAAAAAAGTATACAAACAAGTAAACACAAGCACAGTAGGGATATAACACTTCTTATTGTTTTACTGTGATTTGATATCGTCGACTACTCCAGCTTGTTTCAGTACTTTTTATCAATGTGCTATGGTCCCTACTCTAGTTTTAAATTCCAATTTTTGTGTACTTGTGCATGGCCATTTTAACCATCTGTTGTAAAATTAACCCTCATCACAAAATATGTGTTTATTAGTTTGTTTTGTTTGTTTGTTTACATTAATTAATGAGTCATTCATCACTAGTAACAACATAAATCCATGACATAATATTATATCGTTACATACTGAATCTTAATACTTTAAACATACCTAATCTTATAGAGTTTTTAAATTATACATAAATGCTATGTTCTCTATGTTCACTTTTCATTGCGGGATGTAACAGTATTAACCACAATAATGTTATAATGACCAATGTACCAATGTAAATTAACCATTTAGCTACTCATCCGACCTTTACCATAGTAGACTTGACAATTAATACACACTGAAATTACCAAAATATGTAATTCAGCAGTTATATTGACCTCTCTTAGTGTTTTTGACTGATTTAGTTCAAATGCCTATCCCGGTTACAACTACCTTTAGATGGTCATTTTCACCACAATTTTTGTAGTTTAAATTTACCCATGGAGAGCCATTTGAATGTACTGCATAGTTGTAAAAGTGCTTATCATTACTGATGTTCTACTTCAGGTATAACATGTCCACAACCTCCACCACTGTCACCTAAATATGTACGTCGTCAGCAACTATTGGATAAAATGGTGAGTAAGTTAAACCAATCATCCATTGAACCTAATAGTTATGGAACAAGTTTAACAATTACTGGAGCTGGTGGATTTGGCAAAACGTCTATTGTCACTGCTTTGTGCCATCATCCTTTCATAAAGGAACAATTCAGGGATGGTATAGTGTTTATAGAACTTGGACCACAAGCTACTGATCCCAGTATGAAACTGAAAGGATTATATAATTTATTAACTGATAAACAATGTGATGTTAATACTGTAGAACAAAAAATCACTCAACTTACAAGTCTTTATTGTCGTAATCTTCTTGTCATTATTGATGATGTCTGGTATGTTGAAGATGTTGAGCCAATAGTGAGGGCATTTAGTAACTGTAAAATAGTCCTCACTACCAGGATGAATAACATTGAACAATACATACCTACCAAACAGGTAGTCAGTGTAGGTCCAATGGAGCAAAGTGAAGCTATCTCTCTACTGACCTGCGGAGTAATTGATGTCAGTCAACTGTCACAAGACGATGTAAGCTTACTTGATGAACTAGCTCAAGATGTCCACCTGTGGCCACTACTTCTGTCCCTTGTAAGAGGACAATTGTTACACAATCTGAAACAACATAAATCATGTTATCATGAAGCCATTCAATTTGCAAAAGCTAATTTATGTGAAAAAGGACTTACAGCTTTTGACAAGAACAACATTGAGAGGAGTCGTCAATATGCTGTAAAGAGTTGTATTGAAGCAACTTTGGAATTAATATCAAAATCATTATCACATAACATCAAGTTACTGATATTATTTGCTGGAATAGGGAATTCACTACAAAGAGCAGTTTTACACAAACTTTGGAATTCTACAGAAAACGAAGCTAGGAACATTGTTGATGTACTATGGTCCTATGGCTTAGTTCAATTTACTGATATTACAATGCCTCCACATGGCAACATACAAAATCATATTGAGGTTCACGCTGTCATTAGTCGATACATCACTGAGCATATGGACAGCATTGAAGTACTCACAATGACACCGTATTTAGGTAGAGCTAGACAAGTTAAAAAAGAATTAAGTAAAGAATTTCTAAAGTGGTATGGAATATGCGATGTGTCATCACTTTCTGTTACAGATTATTTAAAGTATAAGCTAATTTGGCTAGAATATGATATGATACCATCTTGCATGCAACAAATCAGTTTGTCCATTGTAACTGATCCACATGAGACTATATTACTATTGAGAGAAACTATGACAAAATCACAACACCTTGCAACATTTTTGCCATCATTAAGTGATGACATTGAATCATTGATAAGTGACTGTCGTAAAATATTAAACAATACTTACAATATTAATAGAAAATTTACTCAAAGTGTACAATGTTACTTTGCTCAAAAAAGCTACCAAAATTTAATCAGAGCAGTAGAAACATTTGTGAACACATATGCGAATGGACTGGTAGCACAAAGAGGAATCTCAATTTTGCAAAAAGCTATCCCATATTGTGATGGGGAACTGCTGGATCTTATGAATAGGAATAGTGAAGTTATGCAGTTAAAGACAAATGAGTACAATATGATAAGCCTACAAATATTACCCACTTTTAAACTACTTATAAAAGAAGTTCAACAGATTGATGCCGCATTACAAGCAGGATCACCTCATATAGAAATGGTTTACCAATATTTATCATCTACTGAATATGATGATGAAATATCACTGATAAAAGCTAATATGCAAATCAAGCAACAAGAAGTTGCTCCTAATTGTTAAGCACGTTTGTTTGCAGCCAAGCAATAGTACACTCAGACTTCAAATTTTTTATTAGGTTATTGTCAAATATTTGTATAACTGTAATTCTATTGGTTCAATATGGCTTACTTTGCACAACCATAATCAACTTCCATCAACTGATGGTTATTTTTTTGTACAGAGTTCCAGAGTTTTCTGTGTTAACTTTCAACTTTACCATAACATTACTTATACAATTACTCATGCACTAAGTCTAAAGGCTTTTGGGAACCGTAACACAAACATAATTATTATACTTGTTAAAGGATTACAAAACCTATAAAACTGGGCAAAGGGACCCTGTACATTACCTTAATAAATAATCAATGATGACAGTAAGTACAGTATTTGAAGAGCACATTTTTGTGGTTTGGCTCCAATTATTATATAAATATGTAGCATAAGTTGGGATTCTAATGTTAATACATTGATTGGGTATGTGGGATTTACCTTTATCCATATTTAGCTTATCAGTAATCATAATCAATTCTTGGAAAAGGAAGTATCATATAGACCTTTATGGCTTCTGTAATGAAGAGAACATTGCCTAAATTATTGTGTTCATTACTATTTTATTATTAATACATCATTATGTGGTGTGCTATATGTAGAACCAGTTTTACTGTATAATATTATTAAGAATCACTTGCATATCAAAACTTTTGTAGATTTCTGAATAGGTTACTCTCGTTTCATATAAAATAACATTGTCTACTAAAGAAGGCACCATAACTTTTACGTACTGTGATTGACAGACATGAGGTTTGGTTTATCAGATTCCTCAATGAAAGGCGATCATGATTCGATTCATGTGTAAGTTCTGTAATATCGCTGTCGGCAGTATTAGTTTCTAACTCCACAATTCAGGAAGGATTACATGGATAACTTATCAACACACTTCAATCACATGTGTGCATGAACTAATTAGCACACATGCTTTGATTTGCAATTTATTGATGTATGTATGTTTGCTTGTTTGTTCAGGGCAGAGCTGAAAAACAGGTTCACTGATGTTGTCTCCCTGTTAAAATAACTATTTAAAAATGGTATGACTCGAGTCAACGGATATGTCAATGGGGATTGTCCACTGGTTGTAATCTCTTGATGCAACAGAAGGTTTTGACAATGCACTGAGTGGTATGTTAGTATTTCCGCCTATCCATTTGAATAGATTGAAGGAGATAAATGTTGCTGTTGATCCTGGATCCACTAGTAAGGGCTTCTACTGATGATCCTTCAATGTCTATATACGTTGGCATAGACCGCATAGTATAAAGAGCCAGTTGGACTGGTATCCACAGAGACAGTGTTTGTATTGCCATATGAATAAGATAGGTGTTGGAATTTAAGGTTGTCGATTATTTCCACAATTGATGACGACGGGTTTGTTGTTGTTGCTCTTACCCAAGGTATCAAAGTTTAATCACCTAAAAAGTGTTTTGAAGGGTACAGCAGCAACAACTATAATATTTCTAGTATTGGTGGATAACAAAAAATTATGATCTTGCAGTTGAGAAAGATGGGGTAGAAAAAAGGTGATAGTTGAAGCATTATACTCTAGGTTGCAAAATTTACCAAGGTCATGTACAGTGTAATAAGTTTACAGAGATACAAAGAACTTGCGACTGTATAGAAAAGATATTATGGCAATTGGAGGCTCAAGGTGAGAGTGCAAATAGTCAGAGAATGTTAATACATTTAGTCCTTTATAAATTTCCAACTAAAGTGGTGAAAATAGAAGAAAGAATTATAAACCAGCCCAATAATATTTGGAATATGTAAAAATTATACGAGCAGCTATTTCTCAATTTGTTAGTCAGAGAATATTCACCACTATGCTTTTAATTATAAAGACAAACCGTGGCCAGCTCATCAGATAAAGTGTCACCATCCAGCCAATAATATTCCAATGGAGGTATTCAGTAGTATCAGTGATATAATAAAAGTGTTCAATTAGCAATGGGCGTGCCCTTGCATTCTCTGTAATGGTGACCACTATAATGATCAGTGTGAGGAGTACAAGAATTTATTAGAAAGAAATTAGAATTTGAGATCTGAGAGTAGATGGTTTATTTGTTTAAAACCTGGAAATTTTGTAAAAGGTTGTCCTACATAAGAGAGCTTGTGATCATTGTGGAAGAGAGATTACATAGTTATCAGGTAAGCAAGTATTGATCCCTTTCCATGGCCATGTAATTTGATAACTTCCATCCTCAAATCTAATGCTAAATTTATGTAATGCTAGATGATCATCACTTTCTATCATAGGGCCTTTTATGCCAATAAATATAACTTGAAGGGACCACAAGTCATCCACAGGTTGAAGGTCCTTGGTAAACAATGTGAAGATGCCCCAGATCAACTGTAGATACAAACATTGTGTTAACCTGTGAATTATGATCACCGGACACTTGCCCATAACTACTACATAAAATCTTAATTATATCCAAACTTTGAGGTAATGACAATATTGTTGTGTATATATCAATTTGTAGAGTCCCTTTGGGGCTGATATGTAGTCCGTTTCTTACTTGGTGCCACACTTAAGCATCATCTTCTGAAAGAAAACACACCACTTATTCTGGATGTCCCATATTTATGTGGATAATGTGGTTATTGGAACTAATTCGATAGAACACACTTTCAGAATTTATCAATAAGTTGTGTTGCAGTCAGTCAATGGCTATGGCTCCATCACCACTGTACCACTTACATTATTAGAAAACACACTACACTGTCATATATGCATTAGATGTGCACCACAAAATATTG
The DNA here is from genome assembly GCF_963678975.1 of Dysidea avara. Classification (NCBI taxonomy): domain Eukaryota; kingdom Metazoa; phylum Porifera; class Demospongiae; order Dictyoceratida; family Dysideidae; genus Dysidea; species Dysidea avara. The sequence continues at coordinate 7,239,187 of NC_089273.1, read as the reverse complement.
CTTGCCTTGAATGGAGAGAATTGTATTCATTATAGTTGTACATACCATAGTTATTGTGACATAAGATATTTTAAGTTTCAGTACTACTGAACACAATGAACATTATTGTACTCCCAGGCAGACGGAGCCCTTGTACACCTTCCAAATCCAACCACACCACAATCATTTGATAGTGGTGAGAAAACAGGTACCCTATACATGTATAGTTCTCCTTACCATAAACTTCCAAAATGTCAAAATGATATTTTTTTAAAGCCTTCCCATGTAGCAATCCCTCAACACCCCATGCACTTAATTAAGTTATTTTTCATAAAAACTGACATATAGCGAAGTACGAGGCAAAGCCAAGTGCTGTATTTGCCTCGAAACACCCGCAAGTGCTGTATTTTTCATATTTCATACACACAAACATAGGCGGTGCTTTAAGTGTTATATTGCAATTCCTGGTTGTCTGGCTTGGAGTGATTTTCTCTAGTACTCAAACCGCTGCAATTTTCAGTAATCAGGATATCAGAAAGTGTTTTTATAACCTATTTCTAGTTGTAGAACAAACTAATAGGATTAGTTTGGCTAGTTTTAGCGATTTACAATGTCACCCAAAGACTGACATAGAAATTTTAATGGTACAAAAAATTTAATGCTATGATGAAACTAGGATCACACATGTGAAGATGTTCAGATATACAGCCAAACAAACAAGCTGCACTAAAATAGCTCTGTATTATTATATTTTTATACACATAAAATATAAAATCTGTTTCTAGAAAGCAATGTGGATCTCTGCTTGTATGTGGTAGTTGCTATCGTTTGTAACATTTTCGCATTATCACTTTTAAAAATCACATCAGAGCAGCAATCAAAAAATCCTCTGTAACTTTTAACTTTACCACATGTGAAAATATTAAATGTATTTAATTTAGGCTGTCTTAAACTGTTATAGTCCAGTTATATTTTGTTGAAAAAAACAGCTGGTTGTTATCGAGTACTGCGCATGCACCCACACATATCATCTTCGCAAAAGTCTAAAATTAACTGCAAGTTCAAAGTGTAAACTGATTTATATTTCCTGAAATTTTTATGATGATGGGATCTTCTATCACTTAGATACAGAATTTTAAAAATCGTGAATTGGTTTTAGAAGTTTATGGTAAGGAGAACTATAGTGCTGAAGAAAGAAGAGTGGATGGTCTGTATGTATATACGAAGTAAATTAACAGACTGTCAGCCTTACAAATTTACCTGTAATAAATTCTAATAATAATAATAGTAACAAACTAACTTTCATTTTGTTCCAATTGCCCAGTGGTCTGCTATTCAACAAAATTGCTGAAATTATGGAAGAAAATTCCTCTGTAATCAAGACACACAGTAGTGTGTCATGCGGCAAAGAAAGTCGGTGTGCCACATAGGCCTGAGTCAAATATGCTTTAAAATTTTACCCAAAAAGCTTTCAGGAATTTCTCAACATTTTCACTTATTATGCTTTTCAGTGTTCCAATTATGCTTCAACATTTGTGACAATTAACTTGAAACATTTTAATCAGTGAATGCTCTATTGAATTATTTCACTACAAAGTGACTGTTCTATTAGCGAGTATTGATCTAAGGAATAATTTGTATGTGCAATGCATTTGAGGGCTCTATTGTAATGTGCAGTTTCCACTGACTGCTTTATTAGGTAGTATCAAGCTATCTAATCCAAAACAGCCAAGCTGTAAAAAAAGTGTGCGGCCCTCAAAAAGGCTATGGTGAAAAAAGATGTGAAATCCAAGGTGGCGGCCAAGAAATGGCTGTGATGGTAGGTTAATGGCAAAAAATTTAATAACACCAATTCAGGTGAATTTTGGTGCCGCTTGGTCAATTGGCACAAAATTCACCTGAATTGTCGTTATTAAATTTTTACCATTAACCTACCATCACAGCCATTTCTTGGCTGCCACCTTGGATTTCACATCTTTTTTCACCATAGCCTTTTTGAGGGCCGCACACTTTTTTTACAACTTGGCTGTTTTGGATTAGATTTCACTTCTTTTTGTATTTGTATACCCCAACTCCAAAGCCGGCCATACCGGCTTTGGGACTTTTTAACCTATCCTTTTTCTTTACCACAGGAAGAAGAAAAGATGAAGAAGATGTACCTTAAATATTTCAGATTTTATCAGTAAATGTACAAATTATATATATAATACATATATTTATTACAGAACTTTCCATGGTGGTTTCTTTGTAACTGAACACTCTTCAAGGTAACTTCTTCTAGCTGTTCTCTCTACAGGGTGACACTGTGAAAAAGGTGGGATATAAGATGGTATTTCCAGTGGCTTATTGAATACAAATAAGCTTTAATATAAACCCTGTATTATACTCATGTTATACTTCAGTATAATGCATGCTATACTATTACATATATGGTTTCAGTTTATTTACCACATTACCTGAAATAGCTTATATCTAGTATAATGCCCACACTATACCATCAAATATATGGTTTCAGTATGTTTAACACATTAACTAAAGCCTTACATGAGATTGTTAGTATAATACAGATTATATCAAGCTTTTTGTATTCACTGGAAATACCATCTTATATCCCTCTTTTTTCACAGTGTGATTTGTTTGTAGCTGAATTGTGTACAGGTGATTTCTTTGCTGCTGCGCTCTTTACAGAATGGTTTCTTTGTAGCTGAACTCTCTACAAGGTAACTTCTTCTAACTGATCTCTCTACAGGGAGATTTGTTTGTAGCTGAACTCTCTACAGGTGATTTGTTTGCAGCTAAACTATCTAGATGATGGTTTCTTTGTACCTGAACTCTCTACAAGGTAATTTCTTCTAGCTGAACTCTCTACATGGTGGTTTCTTTGTAGCTGAACTCTCTACAAGATAACTTCTTCTAACTGATCTTTCTACAGGGCAATTAGTTTGTGGCAGAATTTTCTACAGGGTGATTTCTTTGCAGCTGAACTCTCTACACGGTGGTTTCTTTGTAGCTGAACTCTCTACAAGGTAATTTCTTCTAGCTGAACTCTCTACATGGTGGTTTCTTTGTAGCTGAACTCTCTACAAGATAACTTCTTCTAACTGATCTTTCTACAGGGCAATTAGTTTGTGGCAGAATTTTCTACAGGGTGATTTCTTTGCAGCTGAACTCTCTACACGGTGGTTTCTTTGTAGCTGAACTCTCTACAAGGTAATTTCTTCTAGCTGATCTCTCTACAGGGTGATTTGTTTGTAGCTGAATTCTGTACAGGTGATTTGTTTGCAGCTGAGCTCTTTACAGAATGGTTTCTTTGTAGCTGAACTCTCTACAAGGTAACGTCTTCTAACTGAACTCTCTACAGGTAGATTTGTTTGCAGCTGAACTCTCTTCATGATGGTTTCTTTGTAGCTGAACTCTCTACAAGGTAACTTCTTCTAACTGAACTCTCTACAGGTAGATTTGTTTGCAGCTGAACTCTCTTCATGATGGTTTCTTTGTAGCTGAACTCTCTACAAGGTAACTTCTTCTAGCTGAACTTCCTACATGGTGGTTTCTTTGTAGCTGAACTCTCTACAAGGTGACTTCTTCTAGTTGATCTCTCTACAGAGTGATTTGTTTGTAGCTGAATTTTTTACAGGGTGATTTGTTTGCAGCTGAACTCTCTATATGGTGGTTTCTTTGTAGCTGAACTTTCTACAAGGTGACTTCTTCTAGCTGATCTCTCTACAGGGTGATTTGTTTGTAGCTGAATTTTTTACAGGGTGATTTGTTTGCAGCTGAACTCTCTACAAGGTAACTTCTTCTAGCTGAACTCCCTACATGGTGGTTTCTTTGTAGCTGAACTCTGTATAGGTGATTTGTTTGCAGCTGAGCTCTTTACAGAATGGTTTCTTTGTAGTTGAACTCTCTACAAGGTAACTTCTTCTAACTGAACTCTCTACAGGGACATTTGTTTGCAGCTGAACTTTCTTCATGATGGTTTCTTTGTAGCTGAACTCTCTACAAGGTAATTTCTTCTAGCTGAACTCCCTACATGGTGGTTTCTTTGTAGCTGAACTCTGTACAGGTGATTTGTTTGCAGCTGTGCTCTTTACAGAATGGTTTCTTTGTAGTTGAACTCTCTACAAGGTAACTTCTTCTAACTGAACTCTCTACACGCAGGGACATTTGTTTGCAGCTGAACTCTCTTCATGATGGTTTCTTTGTAGCTGAACTCTCTACAAGGTAGCTTCTTTTAGCTGAACTCCCTACTTGGTGGTTTCTTTGTAGCTGAACTCTCTACAAGGTGACTTCTTCTAGCTGATAGTTTTACAGGGTGATTTGTTTGCAGCTGAACTCTCTATAATTATGGTGGTTTCTTTGTAGCTGAACTCTCTACAAGGTGACTTCTTCTAGCTGATCTCTCTACAGGGTGATTTGTTTGCAGCTGAGCTCTTTACAGAATGGTGTCTTTGTAGCTGAACTCTTTACAAGGTAACTTCTTCTAGCTGATGTCTTTACAGGGTCACTAGTTTGTAAATGAATTCTCTACATGGTGGTTTCTTTGTAACTGAACTCTCTACAAGGTAACTTCTTCTAGCTGATCTTTCTACAGGGTGATTTGATTGTAGTGGAATTCTGTACAGGTGATTTGTTTGCAACTGAGCTCTTTACAGAATGGTTTCTTTGTAGCTGAACTCTCTACAAGGTAGCTTCTTCTAGCTGATGTCGCCACAAGGTCACTAGTTTGTAGCTGAACTCTCTACATCGTGGTTTCTTTGTAACTGAACTCTCTACAAGGTGACTTCTTCTAGCTGAGCTTTCTACAAGGTGATTTGTTTGTAGCTGAACTCTCTACAAGGAAACTTCTCCTAGCTGATCTCTCTACAGGGAGATTTGTTTGTAGCTGAACTCTCTACAGGTGATTTGTTTGCAGCTGAATTCTCTACATGATGGTTTCTTTGTAGCTGAACTCTCTACAAGGTAACTTCTTCTAGCTCATCTCTCTACAGGGCAATTTGTTTGTAGCTAAACTCTCTATATGGTGGTTTCTTTGTAGCTGAACTCTACAAGGTGATTTCTTCTAGCTGAACTATCTCTCTCTATATTGCATGAATTCCCTACAAGGTAACTTCTTCTAGCTGATCACTCTACAGGGTGAATTGTTTGTGGTTGATCTCTCTACAGGGTGACTTGTTTGTAGCAGATCTCTATAAAGGTTACTTGTTTCTAGCTGATCTCTTGAATTCTCTTTAGGGTGACTGCTCTATTAGGTTGACTGCTCTATTAGGATGACTGCTCTATTAGAGTATCTCGATCTCGCACTTGCTACACCAAGTTGGATTTCGTGTTATAACTCCGTGGCTTTAAGTCTTATTCTTCTACACCATTGAAGATCCTTTCTAAGATGATAACTCCATCTGTACAGCGATTTTCAAAGCATTACCCCAAGAGGTTTACCTGGTAGGCGTGGCAAACAGTCGTTTTTTATTAGCTAATCTCGATTGCGTAATTGTTACACACTGTTGGTTTTTTCATTGTATCTTCCTGGTTTTTAGCTCGATTTCTTTCAAACCACAAAAGGTTTGAAGTTCAATAGTTAACCTATATTCACCCACCGATTTTCAGCTTCTTCCCATACGCGGTTTACCCTATAGGCGTGACAACATATTGGTGTTATTTTTCGTGAATAATCGCTAATAACTCTTTGCCGGCCTATCGTATTCCAGCCAAAGTTGGTACAGAGATGCGCCTTTATACCCCCCTTCTGTGTGCCAAATTCCAAGGCGACCGGATATGGAGTTCGCGTTTTATAGCAGTTTTTGTAAGTGTACGAAATGAGGAAGAAAAATAAGAAGAAAAAAAACGAAGAAACGAAGCCAATTGTTGAAGTCGCATATCTCGGGAACGCTTGAAACGATTTCGCTTTAATTTGGAATGTGGAGTGCTGAAGGTGGAGGGAGTGTCCACAGCAAAAATAGTCTTGTTTCATCAAGGCAGCACAGAGCTATGGAGGTGCGAAAATTGTGTTTTCTTTCTTCCTGTCAATATACTCACAGGTGTTACACGCCGGCTTCTTGGGCCGCACGACACACTACCGTGTGTCTTGGTTTTCATGGAATTAAGCTTATTACCCACCTAATATGCTAGCATTATGCTCACATACTACTCCAGCTGCCACTTATGATTTTATTATGCTGGCATATTTGACACATGCATAGGCCTAGTGCTACACCATGAGTATACTGACAGGAAGAAAGAAAACAGCTTTTTCACATATGCACAGCTCCATGACACCTTTTGCATTATAGCTGTCTGCCAGGTAGGGTAGGCCACACAGCAATTTTGATTAAATTTGCAACAACCATTTGCGAGATATGGGCATTCAAACTTCAATTTAATTTCATCTTACGCTGTAGTAGGGCTATGGGAACTTCAATTTTTTCACACATTTATTTTTGTAAAAATTGCTGTAAACACTAAATTCACTAATGCGTAACTCATTTTTGGCACAAATGAAGAGCATATAGGGGTGAATTCACATACCAAGTCTGATGAGTATCCAAGTTGTTATGAGCACTTATTCAATCACAGCTGCAGGTTAAAACTACTGTACTTATGGTCCTACATAATCAGACAGCAAATGTTTAGCTCTAGATCTATCAGTTAAATGTGTTCATGTACAGTCTATCATAATGACAAGTGTACTCTGACTACACTCTACATGTCACATTGTAAACATGTAACTAGCTAGTGAGTTAATTAGCTCTGAAAAAAAAGCTGCTTAGTTTAATTGCAAAGTAGGTATCAAGACACACGGTAGTGTGTCGTACGGCCCAAGAAGCCGGCGCGTAACATCCGTGAGTATATTGACAGGAAGAAAGAAAACGCAAATTTCGCACCTCCGTAGCTCTGTGCTTCCTTGATGAAACAAGACGATTTTTGCTGTGGACATGCCCTCCAACTGCAGTACTCTACATTCCAAATTTGAACGAAATCGCTTCAAGCGTTCCCGAGATATGCGACTTCAATAATTGGCTAAGTTTCTTCGTTTTTTTTTTTTTCTTATTATTTTTCTTTTTCTTGTCGCACACTTACAAAAACTGCTATACAACTCGAACGCCATATTCGATTGCCTTGAAATTTGGCACACAGAAGAAGGATATAAAGGCGCATCTCGGTACCTACTTTGGCTGGAATACGATAAACAGGCAAAGAGTTATGAGCGATTATTCATGAAAATAACACCAATATGTTGTCACGCCTACAGGGTAAACCGCGTATGGGAAGAAGCTGCAAATCGGTGGGTGAATAGGTTAACTATTGAACCTCAAACCTTTTGTGGGTTGAAAGAAATCGAGTTACAAAACAGGAAGATACAACGAAAAAACCAACAGTGTGTAACAATTACGCAATCGAGATTAGCTAATAAAAAAAACGACTGCTTGCCACGCCTACCAGATAAACCGCTTGGGGTAATGCTCTGAAAATCGTTATACAGATGGAGTAATCAGCTTAGAAAGGCTCATCAATGGTGTAGAAGAATCAGACGTAAAGCAACGGAGTTATAACACGAAATCCAACTTGGTGCAGCAAGTGCGAGATCGAGATACTCTAATAGAGCAGTCATCCTAATAGAGCAGTCACCCTGAAGAGAATTCAAGAGATCAGCTAGAAATAAGAATCCTGTTTAGAGATCAGCTACACACAAGTCACCCTGTAGAGAGATAAGCTAGAAGAAGTTACCTTGTAGGGAGTTCATGCAACTATGGAAAGAGATAGTTCAGCTAGAAAAAATCACCTTGTAGAGTTCAGCTACAAAGAAACCACCATGTAAAGAGTTCAGCTACAAACAAATCCCCCTGTGGAGAGATCAATAGAAGAAGTTACCTTGCAGAGAGTTCAGCTACAAAGAAACCATCATGTAGAGAGTTCAGCTACAAACAAATCTCCCTGTAGAGAGATCAGCTAGAAGAAGTTACCTTGTAGAGAGTTCAGCTTCAAACAAATCACCCTGTAGAAAGATCAGCTAGAAGAGGTCACCTTGTAGAGAGTTCAGTTATAAAGAAACCACCATGTAGAGAGCTCAGCTACAAACCAGTTACCTTGTAGATACATTAGCTAGAAGAAGTTACCTTGTAGAGAGTTCAACTACAAAGAAACCATTCTTTAAAGAGCTCAGCTGCAAACAAATCACCTGAACAGAATTCAGCTACAAACAAATCCCCCTGTAGAAAGATGAGCTAGAAAAAGTTACCTTGTAGAGAGTTCAGTTACAAAGGAACCACCATGTAGAGAATTCAGCTACAAACTAGTGACCCTGTAAAGACATCAACTAGAAGAAGTTACCTTGAGAGAGTTCAGCTACAAAGAAACCATTATTTAATGAGCTCAGCTGCAAACAAATCACCTATACAGAATTCAGCTACAAACAAATGACCATGTAGATAGATCAGCTAGAAGAAGTTATCTTGTAGATAGTTCAGCTACAAGCAAATCACCCTGTAGAGAGATCAGCTAGAAGAAGTTAACTTGTAGAGAGTTCAGCTACAAAGAAACCATCATTTAGAGAGTTCAGCTTCAAACAAATCACCTGTAGAGAGTTCAGCTACAAACAAATCTCCCTGTAGAGAGATCAGCTAGAAGAAGTTACCTTGTAGAGAGTTCAGCTACAAACAAATCACCCTGTAGAAAGATCAGCTAGAAGAAATCACCTTGTAGAAAGTTCAGTTACAAAGAAACCACCATGTAGAGAGTTCAGCTACAAACTAGTCACCTTTTAGAGACATCAGCTAGAAAAGTTATCTTGTAGAGAGTTCAGCTACAAAGAAACCATTCTGTAAAGAGCTCAGCTGCAAACAAATCACCTGTACAGAATTCAGCTACAAACAAATCACCCTGTAGAGAGATCAGCTAGAAGAAATTACCTTGTAGATAGTTCAGCTACAGTAAAAAGAAACCACCATGTAGAGAGTTCAGCTGCAAAGAAATCACCCTGTATAAAATTCAGCCGCAAACAAATTGCCCTGTAGAAAGATCAGTTAGAAGAAGTTACCTTTTAGAGAGTTCAGCTACAAAGAAACCATTCTGTGAAGAGCTCAGCTGCAAACAAATCATCTGTACAGAATTCAGCTACAAACAAATCTCCCTGTAGAGAGATCAGCTAGAAGAAATTACCTTGTAGAGAGTTCAGCTACAAAGAAACCATCATGTAGAGAGTTCAGCTGCAAAGAAATCACCACAGCCCAAATTTCAAGGCAATAGCTCTTTCCAATCTGAAGTTATCAATTGTCAAATTTGGCAAATTGGATGTGTGTGGAAGGCCCCTTTTCGCAAATCCGGTCACATATGTATATAATTTGTACATTTACTGATAAAATATTTAAAGTACATCTACATCTTTTCTTCTTCCTGTTGTAAAGAAAAAAAACATAGGTTAAAAAAGTCCCAAAGCTGGCCTATGGGCCGGCTTTGGGGTATACAAATACAAAAAGAAATGAAATCTAATCCAAAACAGCCAAGCTGTAAAAAAAGTGTGCGGCCCTCAAAAAGGCTATGGTGAAAAAAGATGTGAAATCCAAGGTGGCGGCCAAGAAATGGCTGTGATCGCAGGTTAATGGTAAAAATTTTAATAACAACAATTCAGGTGAATTTTTGTGCCGCTTCACAAAATTTACCTGAATTGTCATTATTAAATTTTTTACCATTAACCTACCATCACAGCCATTTCTTGGCCGCCACCTTGGATTTCACATCTTTTTTCACCATAGCCTTTCTGAGGGCCGCACACTTTTTTTACAGCTTGGCTGTTTTGGATTAGATATATTATACATATTTATACTAGATTTTTCCTGAATCAATTATATCATAGTAGGGGTGGATCCAGGATTTGTAAAGGGGGGAAGGGGTGGGGAGGGGGGAAGGGGTGGGGAGGGGGGGGGCTAACTCAAGGTACTAATTTCTTAGGTGGAGGTGTGCTTCACACACCTCCCACTGGCTCCCAGCATGCTGGAACTAGGGGATCTGGGGGCATGCACCCCCAGGAGTTTTTTTTAAAATGCTGCCAGTTTGCATTTCCACATAAAATGCATATTTCTGCCTCTAGATATTTTTATATACTGCCTTTAGATTATGGGTATGGCTCTCTAGTCTCTGCAGCATTTGCTAATGGAAAGTTTTGGGTAGGTTCAGACAACCAAGTACATGATGCACCCTCTCACAATTGTGTGCATGATAGAATAATAATGTTGAAACTGGAAAATTTTGAAATTTGAATGATACGAAATTGAATATGAGAACATTTTCAATGGAAATTGTGTACCTGAATTAAGTATACTGGTACCAGTAATAGCTACACAAGTAGATGGATCAAGCCTTTTAAACAAACCAATGCATTTAATTGCTTGTATAGTTGCAGGCAGATTTGGAAAAATTCCATAACAGAAACAACTTGTATGCTTATTGCTTACAATGAATGTTCTATTAGAGTAGTTAAGTGACTGCTGTATTAGAGTATCTTGACCTTGTACACCTCCAACGCTGATCTGGGTCCTTTTTGCAACACCTTTAGCATAAATCCACTGCATGCAGTCATCCTGAATTAATGTCTTGTAAGGTGCAGTATATGTGCAATTAGACCTGTGTTCCTATATAAATCATTCCAGAATGTCATCTGCCATCAAAAGTCTCAAAATTATGCCAGTATAGCCCTATTCCTTTTCACTTCTTATTTTCCAGTAACCTATGCTTCTTCCAAATTAACTTCTAAGACTTATTTTGTGGTTGGGGAACTTCCTGAGGTGGTGTTTAGGCACCTGCGTGTTCTATTATGATTTTGGCAAAACCATAGGTGATCTCTATGATGAACCACACCACTACTGTGGTTCATGATAGATGCACTCTGTCTATTTGCATATTTGTAATATGTGACTGGGCCTGCGATTAAAGGGCATGTGGGAACATGATTTTTGCCTACTTTTTCAAACTTTCATTGTACATAGCTTTTTGCACCATTGTGCTATGGCAATGTAATTTTCAGCTCTTAGTAAGCATTTAATTGGCTTTATGATGCAAGTTCCAGAATGCTAATATTCTGTTCCGGTATTGAGATATGACCTGTAGAGTGACTGGATGTAGTTTGTGCCCACATGCCCTATTTTCGCAGGCCCGGTCACATATATAAGTTTGTTGGATATGATAACAACACCATTCAGACACAATCAGAAAAATTTAAGGACAAAAGATTGTTCTACGTATGTTTAAGAATTCAACTTTAATTTGTTTTAAAAATCATTCGTAAACATGATAATGGTTTCGATACATAGTCAGTACATAAACTAACATAGCTACACTTAGTGGCTAACTTGTACGCATACATTATCTATGGCATACGTTTTCTATGCTTGTACAAACAATAAAGTAATCAGGTAATAAACTTAAAATAAAGAAAAAAAATTAGTTTGAGCTAGCTAGACCATATTTTGGAGCTTTTATCTGCACAAATTTTGGAGCAATCTCTTGTATTTTAATAAAATATCCAGACATCACAGACTTAAATTCTTCACTATCTTTTCCAGATGAGAAATACTGTAGAAGAGTTTTCATATTTGGTGCATTCCTTTCTTCTAAAGAGCAGTAAATTTGTTGGAGCCATTTTGTATGCAATTTAATTAATGGTATTATCTGTAGAGTAATGATATGATAGTCATGTGTGAGCATCTGTAACTCTTCACAAAGTTCATGACCTCAATTTGTAAATCTCCTTGACAGTATGGAATTATATTCTTTACCAATGAAACTGCTTGCTTTGCTACTATCGCTGCAGGATATTTACTGTTATATGTTTCTAGTGATTCAATCAAGTTTTGATAGCTCCTTTGAGTAAGAAATCGTTCAACGGTTTGATTTAAATTTCTACTTAGTTTGTGAGCATCAAACAACACTGTACGACAATCATTTATCAAGTCATTAATTTTTTGACCAAGTGATGGTAATGTCATTGTGATGCTTCCTAAAGTTAGAGCATTTTGTAAACCTTGCAATGTTCCTATAATACAATGTGGATCCATTATTATCCACACGTTGATCTTTTTCAGTCTAGATGGCAATAAATTATTCTCTATCTCACTTATTTTATACTGTAAAAAGCCACTAGCAGATAATGGTGATCTGTCAAATATTCCAGAGCACCTGTGAAATTGGTTGTTTAAACCTATAGTAACTGATTTTATTGTACGTAATCTACCAACTGGAGATAATATTTCTGCTTCTTTACTGTCTATGCATTCAATTACATATTGACTGATGACGGTATGAACCTCTACACAACTTTGCTGGATATTATATGGATGTATTGTAACTTTAGTAAATTGGACTAGCCCATAGGCCCATAGTACATCAACAAAGCCTTTTGCTTCATTTTCAGTAATATTCCACAGAATATTTAATACTGCTGTTTGCACTGAAGTACCAATACCAGTGTACAGTATCAATGACTTTATTTTGTCAGTAAAGGATTTTTTTAGCAATGTCGGTGTCACTTCAATGCAAATCTTTACTGCATGTTTTCTACTTTTTTCAATGTTATTCTTGTCATAAGCAGTTAGACCCATCTCGTGTAATTTGGTTTGCAAGCATTGAATAGCTTCATGACAACTTAAGTTATGTCGTTTCAGGTTATGACACAATTGTCCTTTTATGAGGGAGAGAAGCAGCGGCCACAGGTGGACATCGTGAGCTAGTTCAGTAAGCAAGCTCACATCCTCATGTGAAAGTTGATCGATATCAATCACTCCACAAGTCAGTAGAGAGATAGCTTCACTTTGCTCCATTGGACCTACACTAACTACCTGTTTGGTAGGTATGTACTGGTCAACATCATTCATCCTGGTAGTGAGGACTATTTTACAGTTACTAAATGCCTTCACTATTGGCTCAGCATCCTCAACATGCCACACATCATCAATAATGACAAGAAGATTATGACAATAAAGGTGTGTGAGTTGATTGATTTCCTGTTCAGCATGATTGATGTCACCTTGTTTTAAGTATTCACCAATTAGTAAGTGATATAATTGGCTCAGCTTCATACTGGGATCAGTAGCTTGTGGTCCTAGTTCTATGAACACAACACCTTCTACAAATTGTTCCTTTATCACAGGATGATGACACAAAGCAGTAACAAGGGAAGTCTTCCCAAATCCTCCAGCACCAGTAACTGTTATACAAGTTTCATGATTATGTGAGTTGATGGTGGATTGACATAACTTTGTAACTATTTCATCCATTAAATGTTGACGACACACATTATTAGGTTGCAGCGGTGGAGGTGGTGGACATGTTATCCCTACAGTTAAAAAGACATGTCATGATGGCAATGCAGTAATCACTTTATTAATAGTTACATAAGACTAAGAACTGTTGGGTGTAATATTGGATAAAAGAATCAAAATGAAAGCGTACCTATTGGGAGCTTTTATACTGGTTCTGTACAGCCTTCATTTCTCACATAAAGGCTGCTTTTAGCATAAGCCATTTTTCTCACATGGGTACAGAAATACAAACAAACATACACATGTGTTTTTTTTTGGAAAACTACAGTATTTCAGGAAACCAGGGTTTAAAGATCTACTGAAATGGTAAAATACACTTTGGCTATTACCCACCCTTACTACTAGTGGGATAGGTTGGTGCATGTAATTTAGTCAGATTTTATTTTGTTTAGTAGATATAATGCATTTTAGTGTATTATGGTTAGTCAATTATATTACATCATAACACATCGACAATGAAGCTTTAGTATGCGTGAGGTGCCATTAAAGTATCCATGTACAGCTAGATTTGATTTAGTTTCATGTCAAATCTACCATAACAGCTTGAAAGATGGTAAGAACTTGTACTGCAGCCAGTTACAAGTCTACTAGTGATTTTATGCTGATCTTGAAGGACAGCTTGAGAACACCTGTTAAAGGGACTGTAAATCAACAGTACAGTGGTTGAAGCACGTCTAAGTTTATTAATTTTCGTGAATGTTTTGAATATGTTTAAGGGTCCAGTACAGTGGATGGAGGTAGAGAAACATGAGGAAAATCGATTGCGATGGTGCCACTGGAAAAGATATGCACGAGACGGCTCAACATGAGGCATTATACCTAACAGGTGGAGAGGAAACTCCGGAAAGTGTAACATAGATACCATCGGATGTTTCATGGTACTGCTAACCCAGCTTTACATACAGACCAAACTAACCTTACTTCAGTGAAGCATACTGCCGGTGAAGTTCGATAGCTGGTGTAAAGCACTACAGGCTGTAGTGAGCTACAGAATAACTCCACTATTGTTTTCCAGCAGAACAATCAAGTAATCTTGGAACACCATTAAGTTGAAAATGAGGGCTTGGTATTGCCATCTGCACATCAGACTTTCACTGTTTTTCTACCTTTCCCATTGTAAAGTGTGTAATAGTAGTACTTCCAGTTCTTTGTCTTGTGTCACAATGTGATGTAACTAGACTTTGCGGCTTAATATCTCGGTATAACAACATAAATGAATTATTAAAAAGGTGTTTTTGTGCATTGCATGATACCAACAATCAATTTATTCAATAAAATGGCAAGTGAATTTTTCATTTCAGTGGACCTTTAACAATTCCACAAACAAAACTATAGGCATGCTGCATGGTCTGAACAGTCATCTGTAGCTAACACTGTCAAAGATGATGCTATCAGATGAAGAAGTTTTATTACATAAATTATACTGTAAGTAACATTATTTTAAGAGCTTGTCGCTAACTGTTTAGTACATAATATAGGTACAAACGTATGGTATGTACACAGATTTATATATGTATCAAGACATACGGCAGTGTGTCGTGCAGCCAAGAAAGCCTGTGTACCAACACTGTGAGTATATTGACAGGAAGAAAGAAAACAGCTTTTTACGCATGCATAGCACTACGGCCCCTTCTCCAAAGCACACCATTTTTGCAATATACCGTAATACGCTTTATTTTCGTGCAAAAGCTTTTCATGATAAAAATTTTTGTGTAAAAGTATTTTCATCTGATTTACATGAATGACTGCTCTATTAGAGTGGTTTGATCTTGCATAAAAATTTTTGTGCAAGAAATTTTTGTACAAATTTTGCATACGAAGATTAGTTTTACAACGAAAAAAAGTAAATTACGGTAGCTGTCTGCCAGGTAGGGTGGGCCACACAGCAAAATTTGATTTAATTCGCAACAGCCATTTGCAAGATATGGGCTTTCAAAATTTCATTTTAATTTCTTTGTTTTTTTCTTCTTATGCTAGGTGGTTATGGGGGCTTCGGTTTATGTTTGCACACTTTGCAAAAATTGCTATATAACAAAAATGTGTAATTTGATTGTCTCGATCTTTGACACAAATGAAGAGCGTATAAAGGTGAAGTCACGTACTAAGTTTGTTGTGAATACAGTGAATATTCAAGATAGTATGAGCGTTTATTCACATACAAAGAGCAAAGTTCTGTCATGGCTACAGGGTAAACTCAGTATACGTAGGAATAACTTGAAAATTGGTGTGTACATACACTGATCATCATAGCAGTGCTTTTTGATAGTTTGAATAGCAATAGAGTTACAGCTACAAAGTTATATAGCAAAAATCAAACAAATGTACGTAAAATTGCAGTATCGAGATACCCTAATAGAGCAGTCACAGTGGGATAAAAATGGTGCAAAAAAATGTCGAAAAAAAACAACCTATCAGAATTTGAATCAGGGACCTCCATACCAAACATCTGCATCATTAACCACTGAACCACTGCTATCTTGGCTTAGCACCTCATTTAATTTCTGCTTTATAAATGATAATTTTGAACTTTTAATTTCATAGATCTACCAATAGAAGTACTAGATTGTTCTAGAACATTCTATGTATGCTCTATTAGAAGTCCTCAAAAATGTGCACTCTATTAGAGTATTACAACAACATTGAAGTAAATCATGTAATACAATACATTTATAAGTCTGTATTCAATAATCATTATTGTATCTGTATAGAAAAGAAGAAATGTGAGTAAAAACAAACCTAAAAGTCAGTCATAGGCTGGTTTTGGAGCCTTATAAACTACAAAAGAAGTGAAGTCCAAACAAAAAACACTCAAGCTGTGAAAAAATGGCGTGGCCTTAAAAATCCTAGGTGAAAAAAGTTGTGAAATCAAAGGTGGTGGCCAAGAAATGGCTGCAATGATGTTAAGGCTAATAAATTTTAATAATGGCTGTGCCTTGTTAAAATTTATCAGTATTAACATCATTGCAGCCATTTCTTAGCCACCACCTTTGATTTCACAACTTTTATTCACCCAGGCTTTTTAAGGCTGCAGCATTTTCCCCTGGCTTGTCTGTTTTTGTGTGGATTATATATAATTTGTACTATTAATTTTGATTTTGATATGATTTAATTTTACACTTATAACAACCGGCACAATACTGTTCCTCCTTGTTGGAGTAATGCAAAAAAAACCAACTAAACAAACATACATATATAGACACAAAGCAAGACAATAGCACACATTACACAAACACACACATACACACACACACGCACACACACACACACACACACACACACATACACACACACACACACAAACACACACACACACAAACAACACTGAATTACATAGATGACAAGAAATGGCTTTTCGTATAGTCTCTAAATTCTCTGAAAAAATAAAGATCCTTAATGTCGGCTAGCAAGGAATTCCACAAATGAGTGGCTTTGTACCAAAAAAATCCTTGCGTACAAGTTAAGTAACATCTGACCAGATTGGGAAAATATGGTGCAGTCCTAGCTAGTGTTGTAGTTAGTCTTATATTTAAAGGGAGAAGTGAAATTTCTCTTGTGGAGTGGAACTGATAAAACACAGTACAAACAAAGTTAAAATTGATAAGGTGAGGGAACTTCAATCAATGTAAACAATTTGGCATAGGCAAATAACAATACAAAATACAATTGAGTTCATTAAAAGCTTGATGATTTCACCACGAAATTCTTTCTTGTTGTAATTTACAAGGTGGATATAACACTGTATGACATTCTCTTATATACATTTGCAACTTGTTCACACCACCTTAGCTGACTATCAAATGTGACCAGCTGAGCAAACACTGGCCATTTTTGCACATTCCTTGAATTCCATTTAATTGCATCTCTGTAATCTATAGTAACAAGAGTGGACAGCCAAAGTTTCTGCCTTTTATTATGAATGCATGGTCTTGAAATTATAGCGCTTGACAGTTGGAACAGTGATAAACTCAATTTTTACAGTAACAATACATGAAATAAATTGCAGGTGTTTAGGCTTTGCAAAGTTAATTAATAATATGTTTCTGGTCCCACCAATTCTCCAAAAAAATAACTAGGTGACCAGGCTTGTTTCGTTTGTTTTTTTTTTAAATTTTTTTGCAACTTTTTGGTGTGATACACTACATTTGACATAACAGTACATGAAATTATAGGGAAAACAAAGTTAATGTATAAAGTTAGTGCATCCTTATAAGAAAAGAATGTTTACGAAAGATGAAACCCTTTCAAGGGATGTAAAATCTTAATGTGACCGGGTTTACAAAAAGGTACCTTTTCCACACATTTTATATAACAGTAAACAAAATGATGTTACACACTTGACTCCCTATACTGATTAATGTAGTCTTAGTATCAAAATGTAGCCAGACACTGTATACTACACTCATGGAAAATTTTATGCTATGATCAAAAATTGTGACCGGGCCTGCGATAATAGGGCATGTGGGCACATGATTTTTGCCTACTTTTTTACAGTTTCATCACTCATAACGTTTTCTACCATTATGCTATGGAATTGCAATTTTCAGCTCTTAGTATGCAATTAATTGGCATTATGATGCAAGTTACAGAACGGAAATATACCTTTTCAGTACTGAGATATGACCTGTAGAGTGATGGAGTGTAGTTTGTGCCCACATGCCCTGTTTTCGCAGACCTGGTCACAATTTATGAAGCTTCAGAGTTCAAACAATGGGTCAAATTTAGTGTGTGAAAAAGGTACCTTTTCGCAAATATGGTCACAAATTGTGACCGGATCTGCGAAAATCCGACACAGTCGCGCAAGCCTAAATTTACAGTATAAAGCATTGAATACAATGGGTGAAATATTTGCGTATTATTGAAAAAAATTTGTACATTTTTTGAATGCCTCTTTTGTAGTGAAGGAAGGGACTAACAATAAAACCCTGGATATCATCGTATTTGCCTGCTCAAGAGGAGTTGTAAAATCTTTGTTACGTTGCAGTAGACCCAAGGATGCGGAAGATATATTAAGCGTTTGTTTACATCACATCCAAGCAATCGTACGCGATCAATATTTTATTCACAAATTTTGCCTTTGTATGCAGTGAAGAAGGGTGAGTATAGGACAAACTTACCCAGTAATCGCTTCCCCTGTTCATGGCAAACACGATGGTGAAAATTATAGCTCCGTACCTCGCTTTGTTGATGAGTTACAACCGTTTTTGTAGGCGCCTGTAATATATTTTCCATATACTTGCTCGATTTTTCTGTTGTTGCTACTTTGTAGGGCTGTAACCCCTAAAGTTGTTGGCATTATGAGGCTGAAACTTTGTCAGAGGGTACACTTGGCTAAGTAGATTATAAATATTTAATAAACATGAATTTGAAAATGCGCGATTGTGTCGGGTTTTTGCAGATCTGGTCACAATTATTATGATGATTGTGCAATCCATTCAGCAAAAAAATGACCAGGAAGGGAACCAGAAACATATGATTAACTTTTTGTGGCCTAACCTAAGATATTTTTGTCTGTTAGTAGTACTGTAGATAATGTGATGTTTTCAAATTTAATATCTGGAAAAGGCTGTGAGTTTCTACATTGAGTGGTGCTGAACCACATAACGCTGGATTTCTTGACATTAATTTGCATTCTATTATCTGCCAACCAAGAACTAATAAATTGCAGTTTGCAATTAAGTTTATAAGCAACTTCCACTGGGGTCATATAAATAGACATAGCAAGAGTCTTAAAGGCACTGCCCTGAGGATTTACACCCTTCATCAAGTTCCAGGATGTGATGTGAGAACGTTTCCATTCTAGTGGAATTATACCAGTTTAAAAAGATTTATTATAAAGTGTTGTAAGAGGTTCAGCAATTTCAGTAGCTATTTTCTTAACCCTTCAACAGCTCCATTTCTGGGAGATTCCAATCTGCATGCTTTAAGCCACTATACTGTACAGAGTGGATTGTAACGGTCGGCCATCAGACATTTACCGACCAACTGGCTTGAAGACCGCCCAATTACGTACTGAATCGGTCAAGGATGGCCAACCGATTTCTGTTAGAAAAGATTGATATACTGTAATAGAACAGTCAGCGACTCTAATAGAGCAGTCGAATAACTTTTACAAAGGTGTACCTAAAAGGTTTTTAAAAGCGAAAAAAGTCATCTGACTTAGGTAATCGAATCTGCACCTTTCAATGAAGTACAATCTGCAAAATTCTACCACATGCTCACACACTATTTTAGTGGCTTCTAAATTCTCAAATCATCCTAATGCTATTATTACTTTAACAATGTAACAGTGCATGGCTGCTGAAGGAGTTATGGGTGTCAAAATACTCACATCCAAACTTTGAAAATCCAAATTTGTTTCAGGGGTATGCCCCAACTTGGCATGCTTACACATACTGCTAAGCATTGCCATACAATATCAGATTATGTCAGTTCAACTTCGACTTTGATCTGACATAATGTCAGATCAATGAAGACTAGTTATAATCCTCTCTGATACTGTATCTCACAAACCATACAACATAATCCCATAAAAAACTATATTATAATCACCATTAAACAGCGAATCCCATTGTGATATTATGGTTTACTTATCGGTAACTCCTATGCAGTTATACACCCACAAAGTTAAAACATCAGCCAACAATCCTTAGCCAGCAAATTAACACACATAAACAATCTTATAGTGTTTACAACTGAATATACATGTTTATGTCTGAAGCGATTCACTGAAGTATGGTTTTCAGATATTTGAACAACTATGCATGCACATGAGGTCATTAATCTGCGAAGTGAAAATCACCCAGTAGAGTGTTAAAACGTGTCTAATCTATCTCCTTACCATTTCTTTCCCTCATAATGCCAGAATCATTTTGAAGTGTCCACCAGAACGGCAATTACACATGACCACAGGTCCATCGATTTCTATGCACATTGGTGTGTGAGGGATCTGTTTATCCCTGTTCCCATTAGTGTAGGGGTGTGACCATCTTAGAAGAAGCCCATTAGCTGCTAGAAGACACAATGGAAGCCACAGAGTGCTTAACTCTAAGAGCGTTTATAGAGCAGATGCACCATATGGCATCTACAGCAGTGAATGGTTTAAGGAAATGGGCTGATAAACCACCATGCAGGTCCAGTTGATTTAGATCAAGAGTTCATAATATATACATATTTTGGAGAGTATCCAACGTCTGTATTACCCCTTCAAAATGCACTGCGTAATAATTGTGCAACATTGTGTAACATATCTAAATATTTTAGTATAATTTCAGTAAACTCCAACACATGGCTTTGCCATGAAAGACTTGTTGATAGGTGTTGATATACCAAAGCGGAGACCTGCAAGCACTTCAAGGCCCTTATAGATCTTGAAGCAAGTTAATACCTTTAGTGATGATGACTATTGCATAACATTATAACCCAGTGCATTTTGAAGGGGAAATACAGCATTGGGTACTCTCCTAAATATATATACATTATATATATTATGAACTTTTGTTTAGATGTATTCAATGAGGTCAAATGTGATAAGACAACGTCAACAGATAACTCACAAAACTGAAAAGCATTACTTTGACTATCAGTAGGCAGGCTCATGGCTTGTGACGATCTATTATGGCAACATTCTGAAGGAAGTCATTGATCGAGTCTAAAGGCAATGATACTGTAGACCATCTGAACACTTAGATATAGGATGAGATGGTCTACCAATAATTGAGTTGATTCAATGCCACATATGAGCAGCCATCCTCGATGCAGACTTTACTTGGATGTGATAGCGATAACTTCAAATAATTAATCTTAGCCTGACGAATAGTTGATTTGAGATTGCTTTTAAGGTTCTTAAACCTTGCCCTATCAGATACTAGCTAAGTTTTCTCAAAAATGTGCTTTGCTTTGTTCTTCAGTTTGATTTTATCAGCAACCTTAGGAGTAAACCATGGAGTTGGTCTCTTAGAATAAACAGGTTTTAGAGTTGAAAAAAGAACACATACGGTCTTGTAACAGTGTGAAAAACACCGCTTACAACAATCACTCTGCTATTCCTATATGTAAAACAGAAATAAAATAGGTACCACATCCTTAGTAAGTAGCAGTCCTCAGAGTAAAAAAGTCATGAAATCAAGGGTGGTGACTGAGAAATACTTGCAGTGATGTTAATTCCTGTATATACACCATCACAACCATTTTCTGTTCACCACCTTTGAATTCACAACATTTTTCAACCTGGATTCTTGGAGCTGCATCCTGTTTTTACAGCTTGGTTGTTGTGGTATAGATAATATTATATCTTTGCAAATAATTGATCAAACTTATGTTATGCATACTACAGAAAAGTTGGTAAAATGAATATACAGTAACTATAAAACAAACCTTTCTCCAAGTGTCTGTGCTTATAGCTCAGCTGTTTCTGCAACTCTACTTTTGATGACACTATGAAATTACATAACACAAATAATTTAAATACACTGTAGCTACCACTAACATAATTGTAAAATAATTTTAGTGGTGTGTATGAAATTTACGTGACTGTCTAAGTATAATTTGCTATTTCTAGTAAAATGCATTGAAAAACATTGTGTAGACAAATGTAGGAAACATTTTTAATTGTTCTGTTACTCAATGGAGCTTAAGGTTACGGTATAGTCATGGGCATCATTCAAATTTTTGAATGCCTATCGATACTTTTTGAGAAGGCCATAAAACCAGTCTACTGAGTCTAGCAGAGTGAAAGGTTTAATATTTCATGTTTCTATGTTGCTACAGTGTAGTTTGAGGCAGGTGGAACATTACCAAGTTGTAGCAAGACAAGTAAGCCAGTTGTTACATTGCTCAGCTCCAGCTGTCACTACCATGTTTTTCCGCCGCCAAATGCAGTAAAAGCTGTAGGCTTATGGGGCATGGTGATACTGCACATTAAATCAAGGGGGTGTCACTCAGGCTCTAGCTGTAGGTCGATCTGCGACCGCGGTCAAACTCTAAGTCAACGGTCAAGGCCACAAAATAGCTCTTACAGTGAGTCAAGGGTCAAGATGATACAGAAGGTTTGAAACCCACAATCAAAAACTATACGTAGCTATTATCAAGTTTACGGAACTATACGTAACTTACAAGAAGTAAGCATCTCCAAGAAGATGTTTCAAAGCTCCAATAGGCATTTCGCCGTAACTATAATGATTTTTCTCTCCCAGCTGCTGGTAGCACGCACTAAGAAAATATTATACTAGGTTATAAGCGCAAGTGCGTATAGGAAAACAGAGAAATAAGTGGAGGTCAAAATTTTGACAAGAAACGCTCAAGTCACAGGTCAAAGATGATAAACGCTGCAAGTCAAGGGTCAAGATGAAATTTTCCCTGGTCAAGACTTTGACCGCAGTCGCAGATCTACCTACAGCGTGAGCCGACGTGACACCCCCTTGTTAAATTTATTAGGTCCTGTGGAAGCATTTTTGGCGTATTTCTTCCCAGTGACAGAGATACAAGCCTTCAAAGAGCTTGTTTCACTCAAAGGAACTACTAAAAGCTTAATAAAACAACTTTCATTCCAGGTACTTGCTTTGCTGTAGGGCTTCAGTGCTATAGAAAGTAGTATTAATGAATATCCTAAACATGTACAGTGTGAATGAGAAGCAAATGGCAAATGAGTTGCTTGTCAGCATGTAGGAATTTTTCTGAACATTCATTTATCCTGTTAGTAGTGTCAGCTTGCAGCAAACTGTTAAAACATTTGTAAAGAAATGTACTAAAGTATTTCACCATAATTATTCATGCATATGACTAGCAGCTGCCAACTAGATAATGGATAACTGCGCATAATTCTAATATCGACCAACATTTCATTGCCAACATACATAAATAATGGCAGGATTTGTGAAAAAAGACTTCCACACATATTTCAATGCTTGAACTTCAAAGGACATACAACTTTTGTTTGAAAGAAACTTGCAAACTTGAAATTTTCTTCATATAATAACATGTGTTTGACCTCACTGCTGACCAAATTGCAAGCCAATAGTTAGGTCCAGTCTATAGTTATGAACTATCAAATCTGGTAATGGATGTGTGTGGAAGATTCCATAATTATTGTAAATATGGTCACTATATTATGGATTGCAAACTTTTGGCACCACCAATACATGCATGTATAAGAGTGCCTCTGCAATCATGATCACCTAGGACACTGCGACCTGTGCCTATATATGTTATGCTGCTCAGTGCAACTAAAAGCAAGCCAGTGTCATCAATAAGTGCCAGTCTCTATGATGTGTACAGTAATTTTGGATGATTTTGTTCAAGTTCTTGTGTTGAGAGAGCTGCTGGCATTTTAAATTCCGGCATTGCGTTTAAATCAACTTTACCGTGTTACTATGCACACTAGACTATAAGCATAATGATGATAGTCATTCCTTCAAGCTTTGAATAATGTACGTATATGTCTCCATGCATAATACCCCCGCCCGCCCCAAAAAAGGTCACAGATTCAGCCTGCTGACAATAGCTGCCCCCACTAACTACACATATATCACTAATAAAGTACATAAAAATCCTATCTCGATACACACTGCACTAATACTGTGGCTGCTTTATTGGAGTATCTCAATCTTGGTATACTAAAAGTTTTGTAGGGTGGGTCAAGACCCCTCTCTCCCTGTATCCACCACCAGGGGCGGATCCAGATTTATAGAAAGGAGGGGTCAAAAATGAACTGAGGCACTACATTGTCTCTGGTTTGATAAGGTGAGACAAAAAAAAAAAAAAAAAGGTCACAGCCAGCTAACAATAGCTGTCCACCTCACCAACCACGCATTTATAGCTGATAAAGTACATAAAAATCCTTAAATAGCTCACTACACACTGTTCTAATACTTTGACTGCTTTATTAGAGTGACTACTCTATTAAAGTATCTCGATCTTGGTATACTAAAAATTTTTGGAGGGGGGGGTCAAGAGCCCCCTTTGACCCCCCCCCCCCCATATCCGCCCCTGTCCACCACTGCTGATAATAATACTTAATACAATAATTTCATTGATTTGTCATTATGATTACCATGCAAAGATCAATAGAATGGATTAAATAACTAACTGAACTTGGTGTTAAAAGTTTACCACAATACAATAAAATAATGTAAGAGCCTAATAATGTAAGTGTAATGGCTATCAATACAGCATAACAATTTCCCCTACTGTAAAACACTGTGAACTGTTTATAAAAATGATTATAGTCCCAAAGCAATGATATCACCAATAGGTGGTAGCTTGTTGGTAATATTCATATAATTATAGTCTTGAAGATATTCAAATGCCTTGTAGACATTCTTTGACATTATTCTCAGTGACATTTCTATGTTTTGCTGAAGTACCATTTACAATCCCAAGTGCCAGTCAAAAAATGTGCAGTAGGTCAGGCAACCATGTAATTGGATGGTCAAACCAATGCACTATATAGACACAAATGCACTGCACTCTGCCTGTTAAGCTGCCAGGTAGCTAGCCCGAGTGTTGTATGTCACAACCACAAAACTGTTGTACAGTGTATAGCTACTTTATGAGGTATATTTGCATGCACTTCCTCTTTTGGGTTGAAGAATGTAGCATTGCCTAGCAACCAACTGGTTTGTAGAATAAACAGTCATGCACAGCTCAGATGGGACATTGGAAACAGTGGAAACTGAAACTAAAACTCATAACTAAAATCGGTCAATATGTCATAAAATTACCACTGATAGAACCCCTTAACAAGACTACAATAGATCACCTTGTATACAAAAGACAATGTTGTAGATAGATACGTACGTACTAACTAAAAGTATAATAATTGTAAGACCCTTGTTGCGGTATCATTATAAGCAAACTTGATGCAATATCACACAGCTATTTCTATTGACAGTTTTTTTGCTCTTGTGGGTCTCTAGTGAAAGTGGTGTGATAATTATAATTAAATATGCTATTAAAGTACTTGACTTTATATTAGTAAATTGTGATTATAAGTACATACATCTTTGAAGAGGGTAGCCTCTTCTTTTCATTCCCTGTGCTTAAGGTGAAATTACACCCAGGGCCGCCCACAGGGGGGGGCAACTGGGGCATTTTGCCCCGGGCCCCAGCCTGAAAGGGGCCCCCTGAATACCTGTTTAAAAGATCGATATACTCTAATAGAGCAGTCAGATCTAAATACTCTAATAGAGCAGTCACAGTATTCTTCAGAGGAGCAGTATAGCAAGCTCATAGATAAGGAGATATGGTTGGTGATGGGTAGTTATTGTCATTGCCAGCAGGTTGTGACTTTTTTTTTTTTTTTTTTTTTTGGTCTTCACCTTACAACTTGGGTCAAGGGCCCCACTTTAACTCTTTGCCCTGGGCCCCTTAATTTCTCTGGGCGGCCCTGATTACACCTCCCTGGAAAGCCTCTACTACTACCTTGACTAGTGTATGGCATATGCAGGGTGCTTCAGAGCCCTATACAGTTCACTTTTATTTAATGCATAACTAAAACAGAACAGTTTTAATGTGCATGCTTTGATATTCATGCAAATGTCCCTTCACTAGAGATATTCACATATACAACATTTAATTATGTAACTTAAACTGGACCACTATGCCACTGAAGTGATATCATTGTTTACTGCATGTTGATTGCAATGATTATCATTTTAGTACATGAGATTCATGAGATGTGTAGGCTGATTGGTGTATGATATTGATACATATACGTAGTGGGGTAGTAACCACATTACAATAATGCACTAAGGCATTACTTAATAAGGATGAGTAATTTTGTGGTAAAAATCATGGGTATAGAAAGAGTGCCATATTTTACCTTATAAGGATTTACACAATAATATAAAACACTGCTCTGATGTGCTATCAACAGTTTACAGTTGATCAGTGTTGACAAGTCTACAATGATCAATACTATCACCATTTCAATACCAGTGGTTAGTGCTGTAGGAATAGTACTGGTTGATGGAGAGTGTCAAACTAATGGTGGACCTATTGAAAGTTGTTGTTGTCTTGGCTACAATAATACTCATTTCAATGCAAAGAGTCCAGGAGTCTACACTATTGGTAACTTTGGTGGAGTGAAGTGTTCCAATACTTGAGTATACTGTGATACTACCTCAGGAGGAGGAGGATGGTTAGTTGTTCAGAGAAGACGAGATGGAAGTGTTGACTTTAACAGAGACTGGATAGATTATGAAGATGGATTTGGTAACTTGAATGGAGAATTTTGGTTTGGATTACGTGGAATGCATGCTTTGACCAATAAAGCACAGTGGGAGCTACGTATTGACTATACATTTACTAATGGAACAAAAGGTTATCTATCATACAGTAACTTTAGAGTAGGATTAGCCACCGAACAGTATCCATTGACCATATTAGGATTTGATGGAGTTACAACTGATCCATTCAGCACACACTCATTGACTGGTATGAAATTTACAACTAGGGATAGGGATGGAGATTTATGTGTTAGTTGTAGTTGTGCAATAACTGGACATCCTGGTGGAAACTCTGGAGGATGGTGGTATAGGTCTTGTTCCCACTTTGCTCCCAATCATCGGTACAATCATGCATTTGGAATATGGCTGAATTACCAGTGGTTTCAGCTTCCCTTTGTGGAAATTAAAATCAGACCAAAAGTTTGTACAGTTTAAACTAAACGCTTTGCATACATTGCTTTTGCAAATTAATAATTTTTGCCCACATAGCTATGCATTTGTTTCCATGTACATGTTGATAAACTTACCTGTATAATTCTACCGTGTGTAACAGTAAATTGTTGTCATGTATTGTCGTAATGTAGCTACTTTTTGATGCAACATAATGAATGTACTTTTTTGCTACAATAATATTATGTAGTAATTACTTTTATAATATTTTGCACACATAATTGGGAAATGTAAAGGCCTTCAGTGTAGAAGAGTTAGTTTGATAGATAATTTTAAGCCTTAGCACGCTTTTCCCTGGTAGTGTCTGTTTAAAGCGAGCCTCCCCCCTGGCAGTGTTTGCTTCAACTGTATGTCTGACCGGTTCAACCATTCCCAAAAGTTTATGTAATAAATATGGAAAGCCTCACACTACTGTTTAGCATATACAACAATGTCAGTGCATATAGGGTTGCCTTCTATACATGCCCTCGGGGGAGTATCCAGGATTTTTTAAGGCAGTTCAGGATTAGGTAATGAGGACTATGCAGGAGTCTACGGGCACAGTTCCTATGACTACTGACAGATCATGTACGTATACATTGAAATGCTTCATTTGTGAATTTTAGAATACTATAACAATTTTCCTTGATTCCCATTAAATACTAGCTTAATTGAAGATATTGTTTACATGCAAGTACACAAAAAATTGGAATTCTCAACTATAGTATGTTCACGTTGAGCTGAACCCTCAATAACATTTAATAACTCATGGATGCAATTACACACGATCTTGAAACTTGGCTCATTTGTAGTACTGCTTGACCCGCTAAAAATATTTCAAAATCTTTTTGTTCAAATGTTTGACATAATATTTACGGCCAATCAAAATTTTCACAATACATTTCCTATGGGAAAGCCATATAAATACAGTGTCCATTACAGCCCTTTCCCGAACTTGTAGTGGAGCCAAACCGTACGTGTCTGTTGTTGACACCTTTGCTATTACCAATGATCATCTGGTTGGCTGAAATGTTAACTCTGTTGAGAAAAAATCCACTTTTAATTTTTAGCTGTTTTTCAGGATTCAGCTCAACGTGAACATACTATAGAGTAGGGACCATACATAGCACATCGATGAAAATACTAAAACAAGCTGGAGTAATGCATGATATTTATTTACAGTAAAACAATAAGAAGTGTTATTTATATCCCTACTGTGCATTTTTGTTATGGTATCTTGAGCACAGTAGGGATATAACACTTCTTAATGTTTTACTGTGATTTAATATCGTACACTACTCCAGCTTTTTTCAGTACTTTTCATCAATGTGCTATGATCCCTACTCTAGTGGAAAATTCTAAATTTTTTGTGTACTTGTTTGTTAATTTTTTTTGTAAATAATTATTATGACTGGTGAACCCACGCATATCGCATCTAAAATGGTGCCGCATGTAGTACTAGCCTACTATGCTGGCATAATTTTGAGCATGTCTTTGAGCAGGCTGTAGGACCAGGTGTCCTACAGACCTTCGGCACTTGTGCTGTAAAGCATTAATAAATAAATAAAATAAATAAGTAATAGATACCTGAAAGCATCAAGTATAACACTAGCATAATAGGCAGAATAATTGTCATACTGTAAGAAACATTCCATAGCAACTTGTTGAAAGCATTTTGGGTTGATCTGGAAGCTTGTTTGGGCTTAGTTTTATTAACCAATACTGTCGTCTGGGAAAACCGAGGCTGGTTTTTTGGATGATGTTGTTTTGTGGGCCACGCCTACTCCTTTGTGGTCCCTATTATACAGTAACTATTGTACTGTATGATAAGTACCTAACTGGTCAGGCATAGACTATAGTCATTCGAATACATATCCAAATTCTCCAACTGAAATGAAAATAAGCTCCATTTAAATTTACTATAAGAGTTCATATTTCCTATAGAGTAGATGCTGGTAGCCATCATGGGTCAAGGTCACATGGTTAAACATTACCTTCAAGAGGATAAATCCTACTGATTTCTGAAGAAAGGAATTATACGACTTCAGATCAACATAGTCAGTGATTATAAGCTAACCACAAATCAAATTAGAAAATAACATAGCTCTTTAAGCTGTATCACTATAGGAATACTATCCCAAGTTAGTTAGCTAGCTACTTGCAACCATCAGCATTTAGTAAGGAGTACACAGTTATAAAATGCACAAACTAAGTCAACTATGATGTTTTGACGGTCATTTAAAAGTGTCAGTAAACATTTCTATAATATTAATTTTATGTACCGTAATTGGATATTAAATAATGACCTTATGAACACAGTGATTCGTAATTACTCACAGGACTCATAATAGCATCGTTTATAATGTTCTAGAGAGATGACCATACACCCTACCACATGGTAAGAAAATTTCTAGGATGGTTTTGGTTACACCTTTCCTTATAAGTAGTGTGAAATATCAGGATCACAGTATGAAACAATAGCAGTAGTTTTAAATTAAGTGACTCTTAACTACTATGACCACTCTATATTATATGTGACCGAATTTGACAAAATCAGGCTTCCACACACAACCAGATTTGTGACTTTAAAGGACCATAGTACAACGTAGGTGTATCCTATCACTTTCAAATTTTGACCTGTTATTGCATAATGCAAGGACAGAAATAAATAAACAGTGTGAAAAGTGTAGGTCAATAGCATACTGACTGGTGAAGTACAAGCAGTTAAAGTCAATGAATTGGGTGTGTGTGGAAGTCCAGCCATTAGGCAACGAGATAGTAGCTATTAGCTAATCCAAAAGGCATTATACTCACCAGTATTCATCGGCTTACTGATACTATCACTTTTCCTTACAGTAAAGGATCAGACCCAGTTTTAAAATTCTAATTCATACCCATTGTTTAACCATAGTTTGTTTATTGTTCATAGTAAACCTCAAGACTACATGCAGAATTTGAACAAACAGAAGAGGTGATGGTAGCAGTGATCCACACAAAAACAGCCAAGCTGTGAAAAAATGGTGTGGCCTTAAAACCCAGGTGAAAAAAGTTGTGGAATCACAGATGGTGGCCAAGAAATGGCTGCAATGATGTTAATGCTAAGAAAATTAATAATGGCTGTGTGTATTGTTAAAATTTAACATCATTGCAGCCATTTCTTGGCCACCATCTTTGATTTCATTTCTATAATAAGGTACTATAGCAACTAAATTCTTGGTCAGCCTAACGTTTGTGCAGTAAAGTGACGAAGTTTCATTAAAGACATAGGAAATACAGAGTTATCAATCATGGATACCTGGAAAGTAGACTTTGTCAAACTGGGTCACATCTACAAAAAGGATATAAAATACTGTGCAGAGAGAGTGTCCTAAAAATGACAAAAATTGAAATTGCTAAACATGAATATTATATAGTTACAGTGGTGGATTGTCTTATTACTTATAGCTAAAGAGTCTGTCTGCAGATACAACCACAATAAAAAATTGGTTTATATATATACCAAAGAACAAAATACAACCATTGGGCTAATTAATAATGACTTCTTTTGCCACTTAATAGTGCAGTGATTACATTGAACTAATTCGTAAATTAAATGCTAAGCCATATGCATGACTCTTGTTTTGATATCTCAAAACCCAAGAAAATGTTTAACAAATGGAAGTGTAAGCAAATTATGGTAATGAGGTATTATATAAAATTGTCTGTAGTTTTATTGCAATACTTTGGGATGTGTTAGCTAGGTCACAAAGCCTCAATAGGTTGCAATATACGTAAGGGTATTTCATTATGTAGCTAACATTTCAAACACAATGAGCAGCTCAAGAACTTTTGTCAATTAGGTGCAGTGGAGCAGGTCAACATGTCAAAAAGTCAACTTAGGAAAGTTACATGGTGGAGTTTGGAGCATGTAAATTTCAATGTGAATATAATACCCGCATTTTTAATACAGGAGTCAGTACCTTGGTATATTTTTACTGTGATATTGTAAGCAGGTACAGTACTTACAGTTTTAAAAATGTCACTGTACTATCAGGGTGGGTGTATATATATAGAGTATCTCTAACAGTAATTGATCAAAATAAAAGTAGCAGGGGCATGGCCACACTGACCCACTGTTTCACCACCAATGCTACCAATTGTTTTAGACTACTCGACAAGTGTGATGGTGAAAATAATGTTAAGGATGTCGCTATTGTAATAAAACTTATTATGCAATGAATGGTTCAATTGGTATCTAGAACAAGTACTGTATATAGATGAGTTCCAACTTACAGTAAGTTCTATATTACTTATTGGTGTGAATGTGATTGATACTAGTACATTAATTGACATTTACTGATGAGATGAATTATACGACATCAGTTTTCTGATCAAGACACACGATAGTGTGTCGTGCGGCCCAAGAAGCCGGCGCGCCACACCGTGAGTATATTAACAGGAAGAAAGAAAACGCAATTTTCACACCTATGTAGCTCTGTGATTCCTTATCCGATTGGAACCAAATTTGCTAGAGACGTGCCGCCCAGTTAGGGGAATCTACATACCAAATTTGAAGAAAATCGCTCCAGTCATTTCCGAGATACGAGCGAACAAAATTTCGTTTTAATTTCTTCGTTTTTTTCTTCTTCTTCTTCATCTTCTTCATTTCGCACACTTCGCAAAATTCGCCATAAAACACGAATGCGTGCTCGGATTGGGCTGAAATTTGGCACACTTAAAGGGCTCATTAAGGCGGATCTCCGTACCAACTTTGGTAGGAATCCGATGAACATTCACGGAGTTATGACCGATTATTTGCGTAAAATAAGGTCGAAGGTCTGTCACGCCTACAGGGTAAACCCCTAGGAGGAATCAGTTGAAAATTGATATGTAGATGGAGCAACCATCGTAGGAGTGCCTTTTTGTGGTTTGAAAGGAATCGGGATAAAGACCATGGAGATATGACACAAAACCCAACCTGTGTCAAAATTACGCGATCGATTTTTATGAATAAAAAAACTATAGTATTAGTTTTCGTGTCTACCAGGCAAACCGATTAGAGCAACGAGTTGAAAATCAGTATGTAGCTGCAATAATCATCATAGAAAGTTCTTGCAGTAGTACAGAAGAATCGCATTACAAATCACTGAGTTATGATTCGAAAGGCAACTACGTGCAGCAAATGCGAGATCGAGATACTCTAATAGAACAGTCACCCTAATAAAGCATTCAGCTGCATGTATAATTTACTCAGTTATATTACATTGCAAGTTATTCTGTAGGGAATTCAGCTACAAACAAGTCATCCTGTAGTCAGATCAGCTAGAAGAAGGTACCTAATAGAGAGTTCAGCTACAAAGAAGCCATCATGTAGAGAGTTCAGCTCCCCTGTAGAGAATTTAGCTACAAACAAATTGCCCTGTAGAGAGATCAGCTAGAAGAAGTTACCTTGTAGAGAGTTCAATTACAAAGAAACAATCATGCAAAGAGTTTAGCTACAAACAAATCACCCAGTAGAAAGTTCCGCTATGAACAGATCACACTGTAGAGAGTTCAGTTAGAAACAAGTCATCCTGTAGAGAGATCAACTACAAGAAGTTACCTTGTAGAGAGTTTAGTTACGAAGAAACAATCATACAAAGAGTTTAGCTGCAAACAAATCACCCAGCAGAAAGTTCCGCTATGAACAGATCACACTGTAGAGAGTTCAGTTAGAAACAAGTCATCCTGTAGATAGATCAGCTAGAAGAAGTCACTTTGTAGAGAGTTCAGATACAAAGAAACCACCATGTAAGAGAGTTCAGCTGCAAACAAATCACCTGTAGAGAGTTCAGCTAGGAACAAGTCACCCTGTACAGAGATCAGCTAGAAACAAGTCATCCTGTAGAGAGTTCAGCTAGAAGAAGTTACATTGTAGAGAGTTCAGTTACAAAGAAACTACCATGTAGAGAATTTAGCTGCAAACAAATCGCCCTGTAGAGAATTCAGCCACAAACAAATCACCCTGTAGAAAGATCAGCTAGAAGAAGTTACCTTGTAGAGAGTTCAGCTACAAACAAATCACCCTGTAGAGAGTTCAGCTAGAAACAAGTCACCCTGTAGAGAGATCAGCTAGAAACAAGTCACCCGTAGAGAGTTCAGCTAGAAGAAGTTACATTGTAGAGAGTTCAGCTACAAAGAAACTACCACGTAGAGAGTTCAGCAGCAAACAAATTGCCCTGTAGAGAATTTAGCTACAGACAAATCACCTTGTAGAAAGATCAGCTAGAAGAAGTTACCTTGTAGAGAGTTCAGCTACAAACAAATCACCCTGTTGAGGGTTCAGCTAGAAACAAGTCACCCTGTAGAGAGTTCAGCTAGAAGAAGTTACATTGTAGAGAGATCAGCTAGAAACAAGTCACCCTGTAGAGAGTTCAGCTAGAAGAAGTTACATTGTAGAGAGTTCAGCTACAAAGAAATTACCATGTACAGAGTTCAACTGCAAACAAATTGCCCTGTAGAGAATTCAGCTACAAGCAAATCACCCTGTAGAAAGATCAGATAGAAGAAGTTACCTTGTAGAGAGTTCAGCTACAAACAAATCACCCTGTAGAGAGTTCAGCTAGAAACAAGTCACCCTGTAGAGAGATCAGCTAGAAACAAGTCACCCGTAGAGAGTTCAGCTAGAAGAAGTTACATTGTAGAGAGTTCAGCTGCAAAGAAACTACCATGTAGAGAGTTCAGCTGCAAATAAATTGCCCTGTAGAGAATTCAGCTACAGACAAATCACCTTGTAGAAAGATCAGCTAGAAGAAGTTACCTTGTAGAGAGTTCAGCTACAAACAAATCACCCTGTAGAGAGTTCAGCTAGAAGAAGATACATTGTAGAGAGTTCAGTTACAAACAAATCACCCTGTAGAGAGTTCAGCTAGAAGAAGTTACATTGCAGAGAGTTCAGTTACAAAGAAACTACCATGTAGAGAGTTCAGCTGCAAATAAATTGCCCTGTAGAGAATTCAGCTACAGACAAATCACCTTGTAGAAAGATCAGCTAGAAGAAATTACCTTGTAGAGAGTTCAGCTACAAACAAATCACCCTGTAGAGAGTTCAGCTAGAAGAAGTTACATTGTAGAGAGTTCAGTTACAAAGAAACTACCATGTAGAGAGTTCAGCTGCAAACAAATCGCCCTATAGAGAATTCAGCTACAAACAAATCACCCTGTAGAAAGATCAGCTAGAAGAAGTTACCTTGTAGAGAGTTCAGCTACAAACAAATCACCCTGTAGAGAGTTCAGCTAGAAACAAGTCACCCTGTAGAGAGATCAGCTAGAAACAAGTCACCATGTAGAGAGTTCAGCTAGAAGAAGTTACATTGTAGAGAGTTCAGCTACAAAGAAACTACCATGTAGAGAGTTCAGCAGCAAACAAATTGCCCTGTAGAGAATTCAGCTACAAACAAATCACCCTGTAGAAAGATCAGCTAGAAACAAGTCACCCTGTAGAGAGATCAGCTAGAAACAAGTCACCCGTAGAGAGTTCAGCTAGAAGAAGTTACATTGTAGAGAGATCAGCTAGAAACAAGTCACCCTGTAGAGAGTTCAGCTAGAAGAAGTTACATTGTAGAGAGTTCAGCTACAAAGAAATTACCATGTACAGAGTTCAACTGCAAACAAATTGCCCTGTAGAGAATTCAGCTACAAACAAATCACCCTGTAGAAAGATCAGATAGAAGAAGTTACCTTGTAGAGAGTTCAGCTACAAACAAATCACCCTGTAGAGAGTTCAGCTAGAAGAAGTTACATTGTAGAGAGTTCAGCTACAAAGAAACTACCATGTAGAGAGTTCAGCTGCAAACAAACAAATTGCCCTGTAGAGACAAACAAATCACCCTGTAGAGTGTTCAACTACAAACAAGTCACCCTGTAGAGAGTTCAGCTAGAAACAAGTTACACTGTAGAGAGATCAGCTAGAAACAAGTCATCCTGTAGAGAGTTCAGTTAGAAGAAGTCACATTGTAGAGAGTTCAGCTACAAAGAAACTACCATGTAGAGAGTTCAGCTACAAACAAATCACCCTGTAGAGAGTTCAGCTACAAACAAGTCATCCGGTAGAGCGATCAGCTAGAAGGACCATTTTGCAGAGAGGTTAGCTACAAAGAAATCACCCTGCTTCATCTTTTCTTCTTCCTGTAGTAAAGAAAAAATGACAGGTTAAAAAGCCCTAAAGCCGGCCATAGGCCGGCTTTGGGGTATACAAATACAAAAAGAAGTGAAATCTAATCCAAAACAGCCAAGCTGTAAAAAAAGAGTGAGGCCCTGAGAAAGGCTATGGTGAAAAAAGATGTGAAATCCAAGGTGGCAGCCAAGAAATGGCTGTGATGGTAGGTTAATGGTAAAAATTTTAATAACAACAATTCAGGTGAATTTGGTGTCGCTTGGTCTTGGCACAAAATTCACCTGACTTGTCGTTATTAAAATTTTTACCATTAACCTACCATCACAGCCATTTCTTGGCTGCCACCTTGGATTTCACATCTTTTTTCACCATAGCCTTTCTCAGGGCCGCACTCTTTTTTTACAACTTGGCTGTTTTGGATTAGATATGTATTTTCTACAATACCTATGTGAGGGGGTGACAGTTTCCTCTTTGTGGGCTTCTCATATATTGTAGATAATATATTAAATATATAACCCATTATAATAATAATATTATACAGATTTTGCTAAAACTTTTAGAAATCAGGCATTCACATCTACAAACTGTGTAAACTTTAGGTTACTTAGGGCAACCATTATTATGTATTATGAAATTTGTCTATTAGTGAAATAGCCACAAATGAGTGTAAATACAATTTAGCCAGTTTATAATGCTAATTACTAGTACACCAATGTATTTAAGGTAGTCAGTATATGTACATTTTATTTGTGAACATAAAGTATAAATCAGTTAATCAAGTAACAATGCCAAAAATGTATGTAGATGATGTAATTACAATACTAATAGCTACATGATAATTAGTCAAATACCCCACACATTATCACTGATGAAGTTAAATGATACATTTCTTCGGTCTGATTTTCATTTCCACAAATGGTAGAGGAAACCATTGACCATTAAGCCTTATTGTATACATGTGGTTATGCTGGTTGTTGAGAACAATGTCAGAGCAATAGTTGTACCACCATCCTCCAGAGCCATTAGAACCATAATTATGTACTGCACAATTGTAACCATTGCCCTGGTGATCATTGTCCCTATCCCTTGTTGTAAAATTCATCTGATTCAATGACCACTCTCGATGAGAAGGGCTTATATAAAATGGATCAGTTGTAACTCCATCAAATCCTGATATGGTTAATGGATACTGTGCTGAGGCTGGTCCTACTCTAAAGTTACTGTATGATAGATAACCTTTTGTTCCATTAGTGAATGTATAGTCAATACGCAGCTCCGATTGAACTAGGTTGGTAAGACAATGGATGGCATGCAATCCATACCAAAATTCTCCAGTCAGGCTACCAAATCCCATCTCATATTCCCACCAAAATCTATTGAAATCTTCAGAGCCATCTTTCCTCCTCTGAATAACCATCCATCCTCCACCATCAGTGACAGTGTCACAATATCCTTGTACTCTAGTTCCTTGTCCACACAAGTCAATGATGGTGTATACTCTTGAAGAGTTCTTGTTGATAGAGAAGTAGTGATCTTTGACAGCAACATTGCAGCAGTTCTTTATAGCAGAACCATCAGCTACTACCACTCCTAGTATCAACATCAATATTGTTATAACAGTAGTAATGATCATCATAGACTTGTCAAAACTGACAGCTGTAGCTATAGTATACCATTAGAAGACAATTCTATTATGATGATTGTACATTAAAATAATGTTTTTATACTGCTCTGTGCTTCCTTGTATGGTAATGTTAGTTATAATGCAATGTTACCAATAGTGTACTTATGGGGATTACAGTAGCTAATTGCATTGAACATCTTACTGTTGGTCCGTTCAATTTATACTCTCACATATGGTCACAGTACATAATCACTTAGCTACACAACACATATAGCAAGCTTATAGTATTGACTCATTACATTACATACAATTGTAGTAGATTTTGTGGTAGTAATTTTTCCACATGATAGCATCATTCAGATGTACTTCACTAACAACAATTTCATTGTGGGTAGCACCGATGTGATGCAAAGGTATACACTGAATACTTAACAGGTGGCCATTCTCAGTGAATTAAAATCACATTGCATGTATCTTTGATAAGATCCATATAAACTTGATGTGTTGTTAGTTAACATGTACATATCTGAGCAGCTTGTACTCGTACATGTATACAGTGGAGCTGTCTTAAAGGATAGGGCATTATACATTAATTTACCTATCTCTAATGGACAGATACTGTACTCCCATTAGGCCTTTGTGTATACCATTTCCACTGAAAATGGACAACTATGAACTTTCTTGCAGTAGCGGACAACCATTTTATTGTAGTAACAAATCAATCTACCTTATAATGTTTATTATGTTAAAGTTGTTATGCCATTTGTGACATCATAACTTCTCACTACATTCTGAGTTTAAAATTTTATCCAGCCATTTAAGATGGATGTAGTAGACTATCTACGACTTAGTAGTTTTAATAAGTATAAGAATTACTTCTAACATGTGCTTGGTACTACATGTACACTTTTGTTGTCAAGCTGTTGTTAGACAAAACACTTCAAAGAAGTAATGGCACCCACTGGAAAATAATGCTTGTAGCATAATTTTTCAGTTGGAGTAATATTTATACTTTGAAGTCTATTATCTTTTTTACAACAGCTAGTAAAATTATCTTTGCTTCATCAGACACATGTCTCTGTTTAGCTACACCATTGTATTATATGGTCATGATACAAGTTATGGTCATTAAGCTATCCAACTACATACAATACCAATATTAAACTTTACCAAGTTTGATACTGATATTTGGTTGGATGAAAACTTAGTCTGTATATTATGTCATAGTGTCACACTCATCTCCTGTATGCTCTGATTTGATGCAAAGCAGCATACCTGTAACATTGGCAAAGCATTTGGGCATTTACAATAATACTAAAGGTTGTACTGAATTGCAGACTAAAATTACAGCTGTCAAGGTACAACAAGTGGCATCATAGTCTAAATTAATTAGATTTCAAACTCAAAGGTCTACCCTCTTATATACATAATATAGGTTCTGGAGTAGTGTCTCACTTTGTTTAAAGCTGCAACTACACAAAGCTTCAGGCTACTGTAGAATCCTGTGTTATGACTATGTATGTCAGTACAACTATAGAATAAGTGCACATGTAACTAAGATGTAGGGTTCAATTATTTCAGAACTAATTTGTAAGTCCTTATAATTAGCCATAACTTTTGCTTACGGTCAAACCTCATTACAATGGTACACATAATTTGACTTAAGATTATCAAGTGACTAGCCTCTGTAATATGACATTGCACTCACAACATACTTCAGCACTCATTTTATTGTGAAATGGTCTAAGAATGTTTGACTATTGTACAATCAGTTTTTAAATGCATTAGCTGTGCATATAAACATAGCAGAAGGGTGGAAGTGTCTTCACTCTTATTCAACAAGGTGGATGGGTGGTACAGTCCTGCATGGCAGCCTTCAAGATCGAGATACTTTAAAAAAGCAGTCAGAGACTGAAATAACAATAGTCAAGTGTATAATTAATAATCAAAACTCCCACTCGCATCAGTTTTTGTTCCATTGGGTGATGGGAAACAAGCTATAGTAAAAGGTGTTCACTAGTGGTGTGCAATATACGTAGGATACTTTCTTATCACAACTATTGCACTCAACCTATTGTGATACGATAATAATTATTGCAATACACAACTCATTACTTAGTTATGTATTTACACTGACGACACTTGTAGCACAGATGTACTACAAGTACAATACAACATGGTACATGACTAGCATACAACATTGCAAGCTATTTTATCAAAAAATATTACAGTATACAATGACATCTTGGGTGCATTTTGCTTTACCTAGGCTTATATCACAATATATGGCCATCATTATTAAATTCCTTGTTTCCTGTCACTGCTCGCATCAATTTTTAGGTACCTGCACCAAATTTTAAATATTTGATTATAGATGACGAGAATGCATTATTTCATGACAGAAGGAGGCACAGAGTGATTAAGTTTTAAGGTAACCAATCAGATGTTGCACATCCTGCGTTATTCTAGATACCATTATTCTACTTTGTCAGATTAGATTATTTGAGAACAATGTAGTATCATTACTTAATCAGTGTTTAGCTAATTAAATTATGGATTTTATCAAACAAGTGTAGCTACGGTATCAAACAAGTGCATGACAGCTTGAAAGGATTTCTCTTTAGTGTTTTGAAGAATGGTAATTTAATTAAAGCTTTTATAGTATTATCTCCTTGTACAAACTGTTGAGTCTACATAACAGTGTAAGTTGCTGACTTTGAGAATGTCTCAGCCATATTGTAACAAGGTTGAAATGTGATGTGTAAAAATGATCCTGACATCGTGAATTTCAATATGTGACTGGGCCTGCGAAAATAGGGCATGTGGGCACAAACTACACCCTGTCACTTTACAGATCATATCTCAGTACTGGAACAGAATATTTGCATTCTGTAACTTGCATCCTAAAGCCAATTAAATGCCTACTATAAGCTGAAATTGCATTGCCATAGCATTATGGTCAAAAAGTTACGAGTGATGAAACTTTGAAAAAGTAGGCAAAAATCATGTGCCCACATGCCTTATTTTTGCAGGCCCAGTCTCATAATTATGATAATCTAGTTACTGTAAGTATAGTTGTTAACTACACTATACCACATTATAAGCCTGCATCAAATATGCGAATAGCATAATGCTAGCTTATTAGGTGGATATTTCAAACTACAGAGCTTATTTCCATGAGCACTCCCTAATAGAACAGTCACTAGAACTGCAATAGAGCACTCAAATGCATTGTAGCTCTTTAGATTGATACTCTGTAATAGAACATTTATTTTACTGAAGTACTCTATTAGAGCATTAGCTGGTCAAGAATTGCTAGGAGCATAATACAAGCAAAATGGGAACACTGAAGAGCATTATAGACAAAACTTTTAGGAAATTCCTGAAAGCATTTTGGGCAAAATTTTGAGCGTATTTGACTTAGGCTTACTAAATTCATTTAATATATTGATTGGTGTCAGACTCCAGCAGTGCACACCAATCCGGAGTGCAATCATCACTTACAATGGATTTCGTATATGTAACCAGATTTGCGAAAGAGGTCTTCCACACACATCCAATTTACCAGCTTTGATGACTAATAATTTAAGATTGGAAAAGCTATTGATTTGAAAATGGTCAGTAGTGAGTATATACCAATATGACTTAATAAATGGAGAAGATTTCAGATTTATTTGTTAACTGAACACTAAGTTATGGTTTCCTAAGTTCGTAGAGTGCGTGGAGGACCCTTTTCGCAAATCCTGTCACATATGTGCATACAGAATATATTTTCCTAGTTATAGTTACACACCATCCTTCCACTGTGCCTACCTGCTTTTATAACTACAGTAACATTTTCTACAAAGCTATAAAGTGTATGCAACAACAATACTGATGTAAATATCTAACACATAGCATTGTTAGAAAGTGTACAATAAAATCGAACACTCAGACAAATTCCACACATTATGTACATCAGCAAATGAAATGTTGTCCCGCTTGACTCCTTATCCTGATTAACTTGCTCTCACACACACGCGCGCACACACACACACGCGCGCGCACACAAACACGAACATATAATGGAATGGGAAGAACACAGAGGCGGATCTAGGATTTATAAAAGGGGGGGGGGGCTAACTCAAGGTACTAATCTCTTGGGTAGAGGTGTGTGAAGCACACTTCCCAGCATGCAAAGCATGCTGGAACTAGGAGGGTCTGGGGGCATGCTCCCCCAGGAAAATTTTGAAAAATAAATGCTAAAATACTGCAATTTGGAGACATTTCCACATAAAATTCATACCTGTAGATATTTTATATACTGCCTTTAGATTATATAGGTCTCTCTGAAGCATTTTGCTAATGGAAAAGTTTGGGTAGGTACAGACAACCAAGTACATGATGCACCCTTCTCACAATTGCACAACACTGAATAGGTGCATGTTATGTTGAAAGTGGAAAATTTTGAAATTTGAACAATAAAAGATTGAATCTGAGAGCATTTTCAATGGAAATTGTGTACCTGAATTAAGTATTTCCATACATATTAGCTACACAAGCAGAATGAAGCCCTTTAAACAGACCAATGCACTTCATTGTATGTATAGGTGCAGGCAGATTTGGAAAAATTCCATAACAGAACCAACTACATGTTTCTAGTGAATGTTCTATTACAGTAGTTAGCTGACTGCTCTATTAGAGTATCTCGATCTTGTACACCTCCAATGCTGATCCGGGTCCTTGTTGCATAAACGTTAGCAAAAATCCACTGATAATACCTTGGAAAGATGTTTATAAGGTGGTTTTATGAGTATTTGTATTATTAGTGATCATATAATTATGCTAAGACAAAATTTCATTACAATACTCAGCATATTGATCAAGTAAAGCCTAAATATGAAGGGGGGAGCTTCAGCCCCCAAAGTCCCCCCCCTGGATCCGCCCCTGGAACATGTACATCCAATAGGCATATACCTGCAATTTAAGCCTTAGCAACATAAATGGATGCACAGTAAAATTACGCACATTAGGAACATGTATCCGTTATAATGATCTTGGTTGCAGCAGCATATTGTGATTTATGTAGAATGAAAATAATGAT
Organism: Dysidea avara; assembly: GCF_963678975.1. Classification (NCBI taxonomy): domain Eukaryota; kingdom Metazoa; phylum Porifera; class Demospongiae; order Dictyoceratida; family Dysideidae; genus Dysidea; species Dysidea avara. The sequence goes on along the minus strand of NC_089273.1, from coordinate 7,197,405 downwards.
GATGATCAAGTGGCTCGAATACATATCATGGCATGAAAATGTATTGTGAAGGCCACAGATAGCAGCAGATAATCAGCAACACAAAGAGTAGAAAGTCAAGTTATCCAACTAACCTAGAAACTTCTGGTTGTACACATGCATGCAGGGTGTATGTAGCTAGAATAATAACTTAAATGGAAGCACAAACTGCAGTGAATGGGTTGCTTATGAAACAATTGACAAAAAAATATCATGAGACTATGTGGCCTGCAATTGACAAAAAAATATCATGAGACATTTATGCATGACAACTCTAGAAAGATGATGACTGCTTTCTTTCAACATAAAATAACTCACAATAGCCATGCTTATTCAATTAATTCAGTCAAATCGTTACTAAGCTGAATCAAAAGTTTTCCCGAAGGTATGCCCTGTTGACAACACAACAATGAAATGATCATTACCACTGTTCTGTTACTAGGACTGTATAGTGGTAATTAACTGATACTGTTCACATTAACGATTGTATGATTGGTGATGAATGCATGATTGAATATTGCTATGAACTTGGATATGAGGAATGGCATTTCAGACGTATATTTAGGAAATCTTCACTTGGAAACTTTAGTGGAATTTTGCTTATGATTTTTGCCTATATTTTCAATGTCATAACTTTTTGTAGCATTATACTAAGGCAATGCAATTTTCAGATCTTAATAAGCATTTAATTGGCTTTATGATGCAAGTTACAGATTGCTAATATTCCGTTCCATTATTGAGATATACACTGTAACATGACGGGGTGTAGTTTGTGCCCACATGCCCTGTTTTCGCAGGCCTGGTCACATTTATTAAAAGTAAATGTCTCAAGCATAGCATTTGGAACATTTTTCTTGGTAAAGTTGTGGTATATGCTTATTATAGTTCTTATATGTGCTGATTTACCTCTACATTTACAAGTTGAGTATCAACTTGTACATAGATAGGTAAGTGGTTCAATACAAAACTGTTTTTTACTGATAACTATGCATTTGAGAAAACAAAAAAAACTTTCCAAAACAGTGTTTTATTACCTGGTTTAATTATGTAAGGATAAGTAAATGGTGATTTAGTTGAAATGTTTCCCACATATTATTTCTGGTGAGTTTTGAGACCCTATCTATTAGCTGCAGTATCTATTAGCTACAGCTGAGTACTTTATAATAATTTAACAGATCACTCAAAACTACTCCAATAGAAGAGTCAAATAAAGATCCGTAGCAGAATAGTTCTTTAAAATGGCTAAAGAAGAGTACCGAGGAAATTAACATTGATATTGTGTTTCATGACCACCTGTAAGCCCCAAACTACTGTAAGAGGTAAAGGAAGACTAGCATATATTGAAAGTAACAGGGGGTTAAAAGGGGTTATAGCTAGCGTTACCAAAAGGCTGCAGGCTGTGCATGACTGGGCCAAAGGTCTGTAGTTGTAATGATGACTATGCTAGTTGTAAAAATCGTCCTGGAATGTAACCCTGTGTACATCACAGAATGTTGTTAAACAGTCACATACGTAGTACAATCTAACATTTAATGAAAAGTTTCCCCAAACCAAGTCACAAGATAGCAGCTACTTTTCATTATCCGTTTGTGATCTACAAATTGGTCAAAATGGCTTCCTAAAATCATTCTTATTTTATTTGTATATATTTACTATTCAATGAATTTGACCCCAGGTCTGACACAAAATTGGCTAACTAAATTTCTGCATCATTGTAAAGATATTGTTGGAGAAACCATGTTTCCATACAAGAGTATTGTTGTTCTGTGTATAATCTTTTAAATGAGACTGAATGCTACAAGAAACTGATTCAGAAGTGATTTTGTAGTAATAGCTATAAATGATAGAATTTGTAATGCAGTACATATTAAACTAAGACAAATGCAATTACACACAACATTCAAAATCATTAATAGTGCTAATAATCTCAACTACACAATAATCATATGACAAGTGCAATAAAACAGTAGTGACTATTTAGGGCCAAAGTGGGAACAGATCTGTACCTTGTTCTCGTAACACATCTCTTGCAGAGTCATACCAAGAATCTGTTAACTTGTAGAGACCAGCAGTGAAAAATATTCTGTTCCAAAACATTTTCTTAAGTGTGGCTTTAAAATTCAGCACATTCACATTCATAGCTGAAACATATAAATATAGTGTTATCAGTTTTGGAGAATTCCTCAGAAGGGAAGTTATACCTTCAACTGTCAATGATTTTACAAACATAACTACATGAACCAGTCCACCATGAGCTGAAACTGAGGTCATAAAGTTATCAGGAACATCAGTGTTGGTTGAATCAATGCATAACTGTTGTAGATTGTGGTTGTGATTTGAACTGAGTGACAGTGGTTTGGAAATGTGGTAACAATTGAAACTTACATATCTTAGTTCCTTACAGTTATTAATTATGTCCTGCACAATAGTGGGTAGTCGGCCATAAAATTTTACGTAACAATAGTTTAGTGATGGAAAATAGGATAACATTAATATATCTTCTTTGGTAAGAGTCTCACAACAATAATCGTCACACTGTATTCCTCTTATAGTGCAACACTTTTGTAAACAAATCAACTTTTCCTCATTTGCAGCCTCTGATCTCAATACACAAAACTCCATTGCTAAGTGAGTCAACTTCATATCATGCAATATTTCCCACAATAGGATATGATCCTGCACTAGTGTAAAACATATACCAAGTAAGTTTAGTCCTTGTAGGTTGTGGCAGTGACTAGCAATAGCTTGCAGACCTGCCAGGCTTATCAAACAACAGAAGCATTTCTGCAAGTTTAGTCTCCGAAGATTTGGGCAAACAATAGCTAGTTGTTCCAAGTGGCCAGAATATAGTGAGATACATCCAGTAAGATCAAAATGAGTAGCACAACCAAGGATGCCACTGTTGGCAAAAGGTATGGAATTCAGTTTGTTCACAATGCGATCATCAGTTTGACACCTCAGCATATACATCATCCTTCCACCATACTGACAATCAGTCATCACTGCCACATCATTGTGCAATCTCAGTATACCAAATTCACTGAGCTTAATACTTGGAGTGGTCACTTTACCAAATTTTTCAAATTGTAGTTGAAAATATGGAAGTGCAGGAGAAAAGTTTAAGGGTACTTTATCATCATACAGTCTGAAAATAGCAGTGGTACTAGTAGGAATCTTTGTAAGTCGAGTCACACAGCCAATCAAATTTAAGCATTCTCTAGAACGTTCTACTAGAGTAATATACACAAGCAAAATTAATGGTTTTAATTCTATCTTTATCCAGTACTTGAACAGTTGTTTCAGCAAATAATAACGATAAGAAGGCAAAAATAATGTGATTTCCCTTAACTGACCAGTTTCAAAAAGTAATTGCTTAATTTGACATTCATTATCTGCCTTAAGCTCTAGTGTTTGCAGACATCCCATATGATGTATTGCCTTTCTTAGTTGTTCAGGAACTAACTTGGTTGATGGTAGACTAAGATGTTGTACATTACTACAATACTGCAGCATCTCTACCAGTGATGGCACTCTACTGCTAGGAAAGGACAATACTTTGACATGTTCTCCACACACCTTCAACACCTCCTTCACACTACATTCATCACGACTGTCATAATAAGGCCACACAAACTCCTTCCACAGTGATGGTGTCTCTTCAATCACACACCTCAACCATCTTGAAACATATCTCAGTTTTACCCTGTCACGTAATGAAGACAAAAATGATACTATGTAAACTAACAACTCTGTAGGAAGTGATAAGAGGTTGACAAGGGACTCCTCATGAAAATTGTCTTGATTTTGATCCATCACTTTGATGACAATATTTAGTCCAGTTTCAGCTTAAACTTATGAGATAGTTTCATGCATGTACAATGTCATACCAACTGAATGACACTTATTTCATGGCCTATTTATATCTACCCATGATGCTGAGTATGCAAATACAAGTTTGTACAAGAAATGCTACTGTTGCAAACTGATGAAGTCACAAAATACATCACACCTTTATTGAAGTTCTCAAGATGTGAAACCCATAAATGTATGGGGTTATAATCAACACTTCGAGTGGTGAAACAATAAAATGTACAAATTGTTTTACATTTTTGAGCAATAAAAAGTAGTGCTTATGTCACAAATAATCATTGCTATTGCTTGCCAATGAAGTTACTGACTATATATAAGGAATTATATAGAACCAATTAACATAACCATTATTAATTTTACTCTTCACATTTGAAAGCTTGTAATATGAAAGCACAATAATATTGTTATTTGTTCAGGGATATAAACCTGTGCTGCATGAATCAAATGTGTGTGGTGTGTAATTACAAACAATCATACATGATATTAGACTAGTAATCATCTATATGTTCTTAAAGATTAACCGTTCACAGCTTCTTGAGTAAGTTCCACTACTGCTCTCATGGTTATACAACAAAGAAAATAGCAAAGGGTTTAAACAATAATACTTTTAGAAATTGTGGTGCCTTATGGTGCTAAAAGTTGCTGGCTGGAAAAGTGTAGATTAGTTAATGTCAAAGTGACCTTATGGAAATAGTTAATCCTTTTATTCAAATTAGTAAACAATTTACTTATTGTTCCCCACCAGTTGTCACCATCTTTTCCATACAGTACAGCTAATCATCAACTAAAATTCTCAACCAGTACAGAAATTTACCGTAGCTCTTTTTTCCCCCAAGACGACTATTGAAGGGAATTCTCTACCTTACCCTGATCTGCATGAAATTATATAGAAACATTTGTTACACATACATAATAATTAATTATTATATATACATTAGCATGTTGCCTCAAAGGGTTTTACTTATACTTTCTTTTGCATTGTAAGTTAATGATCTTAATCTGTCTGTAGCTAATTATGCTATAGTGTACATGGTTCGTATTTGTACTCTTTCCACATGCACTCTATTGATGTTATTGGTAGTAAGTCACCATTCACTAGATGATGATTTTATAAATTGTGACCGGATTTCACATAACAAGGCTTCCACACACACAAAATCAAACTTACGTTTTTACCAGAAATGGATTGCTGGCCTAATACACTATCATATTCCACACTGTACTTCCTTCAGGACTGGCAAGTCTGGTTTCTGTGGCAGCTTTCTTCCGACACTGTCAAAGCCACGAGTGGGAGAGTGGTGCCATTGAATTGCCATGGCTTTGTGATAATGGTGTGTAGTGAGCTGGGACTTCACAGAGAGCTCGCCAACAGAGTTCTCAGTCAATTTGGAGTGATTTGAGGGCCATGGAGAGCCCAAACTTGGCTTCTGGATTCCAATCGTCTTCTTGTTTCATTAATTTTTTATACCCCTATGTTGAGCCCACCCACTGCCCCCCACCCACCGTATTACCACCACCTGTGATATTATTACCCGCTCGAAAAAAGCTGCCCAAAACAGGGCTAATTTTGGGTATCAGAAATGTATACACCCACTCAATGATAGCTAGTAAATAGATACATACTTGGTGCACAGCTGTAGGCACTGGGAAGTTATTACACAATGATTACTTAAAATCGCCATATCTCCTAACGAATTAGCTTTGTGCGTCGAAGCCGGGTTTTGTCAAATTCAGTCACAATTACTGACAGTTTTAGATATAGTTGGAGATTCATCCCAGACATTTCTTAGGTGGTACCTAGCAAAATAAAGTTATAATGTACTGTAATAACTGCCTAATTACAAACTGTAGTTTTACTGTAAATGCTTTTGTAGAAAATTATCTCAACCTTGACTTCACATTTTTTATTATTAACCATAATTATGATGAACAAGGTGTATACAAAATAAAAGCAAGTGGATCCTTGGACAACATGCGACCGCACAACTGACCGGTAATTGGCTCAGCACGCGGGCATGGCAAGGAAAAGAAAGACTATTTACATGCTTCTTAAACCTCTCAAGATGATAATTTGAAACAATTAATAGACCTACATTTGAGCAGGCTATGGGGAAACAACAATAATACTACATTCTGTATTATGCACTGTAATAACAATGCAAAATGATTACTTATATTTTGCTTTCTATGTAGGCATGCGTCTATTATGCTGGCATAATTTCGGGAATAATAGGTGGTTGAAAGAATTGGGGAATATTCCGGAATAATCGGATGAGTTCCAGGAATAATTGGTACGAAATTATAAGTTTTCCTTGTAGCCTGATGTAAAAATCTTTTGAATACACCACTGAAACAGTGCAAGCATAAAAATGGTTGAAAAGATCGAGATACTCTAATAGAGCAGTCATTCACTCTAATAGTGCAGTCAACTTTGAGCCCATAATTCTATTATAGCAGTCAGTTATATAAATTCGTAATTAATATGCTTATATCTGGCACTAATTTCAGGAATAATTTTGGGAATAATAGGTAGATGGAGAATAATTTTTGAGAATAATAGGTGAATAAAAAAGAACTTCCAGAAAGAATAATACTGTAGGTAGATTTTGGAGCATAATAGACTTAAGCCTATTTCTACGTAGCTAGCACACAGACATTACAATCCAGGCTTTTCTTAGGTGGTACCTAGCTAACAGTTATTGTTTTTCCTTGTGGACATTTAACAATATAGGAAATTTCTTTATGACCACAATTTGTGATAGCCTTTACAAACATTAGAGTGTAATATAGGATAGGTATTGTACTTTTGAATGCATGCATTGATTTTTTGGTAAGCACAAGCGCTCAAAGGTTTACTGGACACCTGGTTCCTACAGCTTGTTTACAGACATTATATCAAAAATGGTTAAAAGTTGTGGAATGGAGAAAAATCCATCCTTGCCTGCCTCAATCCTGCAACCACCAAATTCACAACCCAGGCAGTCATTATGTTTATATATCCTAGCAGATTTCATCAGGAGCAGACCCAGGGTTTAGCAAGGGGAGTGCACCACAGTATTAGGCATATGGATCATGGGGTCTGGGAGACTCAGCCCTTCAGGAGCTATTGCTAGGTACTTAATATGTTTCAGGACTGAAAATTTTTGAGCAGTTTTACGCACTAATAGTTAAGAATTGTGCTAAGTGGTCTGCAAGAGTTGTAGCAGTCATATGTACAATTATGACCTAATTGTCATAGGACAGGACTGAATGGCATACAAATTGAAAGAACCATAATATGCATTTTATCTGCAAAATTCCTAGCTAGCTGTCACCTTCAGCACTTTTGCTGTAAGGCCTTAATAAATAAACAAATGTCCATTTGGTTCCGAATGGGGTACTTTGAGATAATAAGTCACTCCCTACTGTTTCTATGGATACATATACATGCCATTGCCAAGGAGAAAACATCCTGACTGCCTGGCAGACTTCTGTTAGTGTTCCAGCGTTAATTGGATGACTGCAGGTTCGAGGCTTCCCAGGTCCAATCATGGATTTTTTTTTCTCCATTCTTCACCTTTTCAAACACGCTTATGTAACAACTTTAAACAGGCTGGTGTCCTACAGACCTTAGCACTTGTGTTGTAAAGCCTTAATAAATAAAATAAATAATCTGGCTAATTATGTCATTGAAATAGTGCTGCAGATGGCAGTTTTCACATACTCAGCATGTGGAGGATTGTTAATAATGTTTAACATGTCATGACTGGTTCCGGGACTTTCTTTTTCACGCTGCAAAATAATTGTTGTAAAAAGCAAACATGTAAATTGAACTTTAGTACAGGTGAATTCATGTAGTACTAAGTTTGTTGTGAATACGATAAAGGCATAAGGTCATTTATCGTTAATTTTATGTTTCATGTCCCCCACCCACTATGTCTCACCACATAAGTTTGGTCTTATGGGTATCATCAGCATTTCATCATCTCACTGTTTAATAATCAAGTAGATACTTATGGTTTTAAACTGTCACTGTTTTGTCAGGGTGGATGTAGAGTATCACAATTAATTGGTCAAAATAAAGTATGAGAACCATGGCCTCACTGGACCACTATTTTCACCACCAATGTTACCGATTGTTTCCACAACTCAAGAGTAATGATTTATTGTTAAGGATGACTTAGAATGTCACTATTATAATAAAAACTTCAATTATTATATTATTGAAAATGGTCATTGTTCTGATCTACTGTATTATAGCAATATAGTGCTACACTATAATATTCTAATTATTGTCTACCAGTATTGCCATTGTTCACTGAGATGTATCCTGCAACCTGAGAGTCAATTTAAAATACAATGACAAACCAAAAATCTTTCAAACCACAATTATTATAGCCAAAAGTTACTGTAGGTAAATGTTTCTATTATTTTGAATGTAGAAGATTTATATCATCAAGTGTAGATTTACAAATACTTCTGTTTAAGGTTATGAAACAGTCAAAGCCATCACTAAAGCTGATCATTTCAGTCACATAGCTACAAATACCTGTTATGGTCAAGGCAGGTGCATCAAATGCAGTGACTAACATTTGAACTCCCACGATATGTAACACCATGAAAAACTAAGAATATCCATGAAATCCTCTGGTGTACAATGGTTGAAGTTTCAAAGTGATGCCCATGAAACTAAGCTATGAAAAGCCATGTATCAATGAAGCCATGCTGTGAAAACCTTGTGAAACAATTATATGATGGTATCATCCCATATCATATAATTATTACACTGTACATTTCACAGATGTTTGATTTCGTGAGCACATTATAATCTAATGTCATAAGTACTTTGGTGTATTTTATTACATTTTTATAATTATGGGGAAATAAAGTTATCAAACACTGAAAACTAGTGCCACAAATAGTTCGCATTGTTTCCTCTGTGTTATTGTGTTGTTAGATTGTCACATATCTTTATAGTGAGGCACCACAAAGACTGTCATTACTGCAGCAATAATACAAGCAACAGTGCAACGGAGTCCTGAAAAAACACATTTGTAAGTAGCACATTTCGTTCATTGAAACTATAACTTACCCATGCTACTATTTCCATTGTTCATATATCAACCTAAAAATGGAGTATAGCAAACTTGTAACTTTGTAACTCTATGTACATACCAGTCATGCAGCATGCACAAAATATAGCTACAGCAAGGCACTGGTAGACAAATTAACATAATAAGATTTAATTGATCTGCAGTGACTATATTATATCTATGTATGAACCTGCTACCAACACACATACAAAGCAGACTCAACAGTATTCTGTGCAGTCCATGAAGCAAATGGATGCTCACAAAACAACAGGAATAAAAATAGTTCAATTTCATCGCATGTTATACATACAGTAATCCACACTTAGTGGGACCAAAGAAACAATTGATTGGTAAACAGTTGATTGTTACCTTCTATATCAGTGTCTTCAAGTATTAGGGCTGATCTCTCAAATACCCAGTAGGTTGAATAACAGAGTACCTAGAGTAGAACTTAGCCTTCACTATTTTAATTTGTACAGTGAACATTCTACTTGCACAGTGCCAGTACCATGCGATGGTGCTATCCACAGGAATTTAACTGAAAACACATCATTCTCTCTGTTGATGTGTGTGACTGTACCCTGAAAGACACAACATTGTAGTAAAGCAATGATTACATATATAATTGCTTATCATCAAGCATCAATCAAGCCTCTAGATTTACACTGCTACTGATGGGATCCTCTCTACTCATTTATACATACTCACCACCACCACCCACTTCATTTTATCCACCCAAGCACAAACACCACAGCATATCGAAACAGCTACTTCCTAACTATCATTGATTGAAACTCATTTATTTAGCTATCAACCTGGAAATGACTTATAAGAAATTATTTTCTAGATTCTATTAAATTTATAGCTAACTAATCATTTGTAAATAGCTAATTGTACATGTTTTCCCCTTGTATATCCCCCTTGTTAGTATTTTTTTACCCCTGGGCATAATCAGTAAACGCTGCCTACCCAGTAATAATAAATAAATAGAGGAGCAGTTGCATCTCCATGGTAATGTAATTGACGCCATGTTCTTGTACCAAGCTGGAACTTCTATCAGCTGAATTCAGGCAGAGAAACTAAATCAATAAGTGAGTAATTAGGTGACTGGAACGATATGAGAAAAGATACAGTACCAGATGTATGAGATCTATACTGTATCCCAAAAGGGCAATTTTGTATGGAAGGGAAATGCGTATCAACTGAGTAGGTAAAATGTGGGCTATTCAAGACTCCAAACTGGCTAAAACAACAGTAAATCTATATATAGTACAGGGTTTAGTAATATCCACCACCACAGAACCCAGATCCCAAACTAGTGCCAAATAATTGTACCAAAAACTATCTAATAAAAGGTTTTATATGGCTGTAAACTCCTTGCATTAAAAGGTTTTAGAAGAACAGAAATGACCAATACATTATTTTTGTGTCTTCTTTCTTAAGGCTTACTTTTGCTGGGACAACAGCCATATCAAAACCTTTAAACTCCACATTTCCATATTGCTGGGATAACAGCCATAATCAAAACCTTTAAACACAACATTCAGATATTGCTGGGAGAGCAATTCAAACCCTTTAAATACATAATTATTTTGATATTGCTGGGGCAACCTTTAAACACATCATTTTGATATCTCTGGGATAACAGCCATAATCAAAACTTTTAATACATCATTTTGATATTGCTAGGATAACAACCATATCCAAAACCTTTAACCACAACCTTATTATGCTGCTGGAATAACAGTCTGAAACTGTCCCACTGTGGTGCTTTATGCATGCCAGCTAGTTCTAAACTCCACACTCAATCAAATGCAATGTATATACCAAATTACCACTATAACTATAGGTATAGTATTCATTGAGAAAAGTTTTTTCAAATTTTTTGCTGCTCACCTACTCCTTCACTTTGTTTAACACGGTACAATATAGCTACTATCGTTGAAATTGTTAGCCAGTTGTTTAATGGCTTTTCTTCAGTCTTCAGGGTAAATGCACTCTGAGATAATAGACTTCAGAGTTGTCACTGAATAGATGATTCACTTTTAAACCTTGTAAGCAGTTCCACTATTCGTGATCAAGCACGTCTGTGTGCTTTATCACATTCTTCTGGCACCAGCAGTGGTTGGCCTAAAGCGCTTCCACAGCCTGCTTTGGGTCTAGCTATTCCTCCTCACAATTTTACTATAGCTTTACGTTTGTGGCTTGGCATTCCTTTGTTCCCTTCTTTACCACTCTGTACTTGTCTATCTGTCATCGACCAGTTTGGTGATCATCTGCTGGGGTGCTCTAATGGTCCCTTGAGGATCCATCGTCATAATGCTTTAGTCTCTATTGTACACCATGCCTTGCTCCAAGATCACCCTGGTGTTCTTAGGGAGCAAGGCATTTCATCTGACCAATCTCGTCCTGGCGACATATTATCACCCTGATTTTCATCTTGGTCGTCCTGCTTATTTTGATCTCTCCGTCAGACGTACCACTCAGTCTGCTGTCATATCTTCTGCTTCTTCTCAGGCTGGGATGGCCGCTGCTGTTGGTGAGATAGCTAAGGACACTCAATACCAGGACATTGTGAATGATAATGGAGGAGATTTTATCCCTCTTGTATGTGAGACCTTTGGTGTTTGGTCACCATATGCCCTATCAATTTTAGGATCCATAGCTGACCGAACAACTGTTAGAAACGGTTTACCTAGAAAGTTTGCTAGGTGACAACTTCTCCAGCAACTGTCTGTGACTTTGTGGAGGTATAATGCAAAAATGATACTCCGCCAGTATTCGCTTACTGCTGAGGATGAATTTCCTGACTTTGACATTGGTTAAGTTAAGTACATAGCTAGTAATAGGTATATAGTTAGGTAATAAGTAGTAGTATGGTGTAGTTTTCAGTATGTACGTGTGTTTCTAGTCCATTTATAAAGCAGTCAGGCAATATAGACCACTCTACTATAACAGTCACTTAGCTATAGTGGAAACCCCTTTTCAAAATTCCTGCGTACGCCAGAAGGTTTAAAAATCTCCATATTAATAAGAAATGTGATGTCACCTACAGTAGTTTGCACTAGTATGATATGCATTTTGAGAAAAACGAAATTTAAGAATGACACAGTCTGTGGTGGATCTAGATGCGTTTCTGAGGTTTCACAGAAAGCCCCTTTTAAATTAGCTCAATGGCAGTCTAAATAAATAAACATTGTTGTACTGACAATTTGTCACATCAAAAAAACACTATATACCACTGTATTTCAGCAGCATGCATGCAGCTGCACTAAACTGACACCATTTATAGCTATTAAACCCTCAGCAACATTTCACTTTTCATCTCCCACTGCATTTAAAAACAATCGAGACACTCTGATGGAGCAGTCAAGTAACTACTCTAACAGAGCAATCAAAGATAGTCACCATCTTTGCCCTATAGTTAGCTGTAGTATTTACAGTTTAAAGCATTAGATTTATTGTAATTGCTAACTAAAATTAGCCTAAAGTCTGTTCTCAGAGCTTCTGAAATCTCAAAATCTTCTGGAGAAATGTCATCAGATGCCTTCTTCGGCTATACCAACTTTCAGAAACCCCCTTTTAATAATCCTAGATCCGCCACTGTGACGCATGCTGTAATGAAAATATATACAAATTTTAATCAAGCCATTACTCAGGGAAGTCAGTCTCAAGTTTATTATACCTTCACACCACCTTATTTGCCTTCTCATGGAAAATTCATTGTTTCTTAGCCCAATGGTATGTGTGTCATGCATGTATATTGTTTATGATGCAGCAGGATCGCTCGTGTGTTTCTTTTATAAAACCACCTTCATACTTGTATACATAAGTGACTAACACTAACATTGATTCGCCAATTCATGGTGAACGTTTTAAGCCAGATTCCAGTGCTATAGACTAATGTACATGGAAATTACAGCTGTGAATGTAAACACCTATAATAATTAAAATTAATAGGGTAAACAACATAGGCTGATTAGGCCCTAGAAGATATATAAACATTCAATTGTTGTTTCTGAAAACTTTTGCAGCAATCATTGGTATTGGCAGTGCATGTAATTCTCTGATTGTATTCATTGAAAAGCTTGTCATAAAATTATATTATGTAGTGGTGCTTGTATATATTGGCACAATGGGTGATGTGGTCTAGTAGTAGCTATTTTCAGAATAGTTGCTGTACAAATTGATTTTCTTGCTCTTCCAACTTAGTGCAGTACACAAACCCTTAAAATTGACATAATTGTTCACTTTTTGATAAAAGCACCAATTTTTTTACAGGGTATATGGAGCGTGCACTAAGTGTTTTAAGAAGGGGAGGCACGTAAAAAGTCCTCAGGAACACCCCTATTTGCACCCTGACAAGAAAACCATTTGTTACTATTAAAAATCAATCATGTTTCTATCAAGTTAACTGCTGGGCCTAGTATCATATTAGTACAAAGCATACGGCTGGAACATATTAGCCTATTAGTAAATCTATAAAAACAAATAGTTTTCTCACCTAGGCAGTAAACAAAATCACTAAAATTTCCATTTGCAGGGATTCTGTTAAAGTTTTGGACCTTCAATGCTGATGATTGTGTAGTACTATGTACAAGGATCATCCTGATGTGTATCATTTCTTTATTAAAGGGTTACAACAAAAGTTATTTAATGCTAAAGTCACAGGTGGATAGCTCAACAAAAAACCATGAACTACAGCAGTTCAATTATCAAGCACAGAGCTTGAACAAAAGGTCTCTTGTCCTTATACTGGGCACCATATGAAAGGTAATTAAATTTATAATTTAATGAAGGCAGTTGCAAGTTGTTTCAACATCTTGTTCTCAAGTTACAGTGCTTTCAATTCAGTGTAATATAGTATAAGCAAGAAAAGCACACAGATGAGTATTAAGGTATTTCTTAGTGCTGTGATAATGCTCAAAATAAGCATAAAGGAGCTAGGTTCCAATGAAGTGAGATTTTGAGCACTAAGAAGTACCTTATGACACATCCATGTACTTTTCTACCTCCCCTTCTTAAAACACTTAGTGCACGCTCCATATACTCTGTAAAAAAAAATAGGTGCTTTTATCAAAAAGTGAACGAATATTTGGCTTAGGCGCTGGACTAACTGTCTAATTCCAAAGCTATATACTGACCACAATCAAGGGCATAGCCAGGATTTTCTAAAGGGGGTTCCAACAGTAGTAGTGAGTTACTAGAAGTAGGGGAAGCCCCCAGCTGCTGAGAAACTTTCAATATTGTGATGAACTAAAACTCAGCAAATTGCTATATTCTATGCAAAAGTACATTAATTATAATGCATATAGGTGTCCCTGGGATACTAGATAAAGCCATACCTAGTGGAAACAGACAGCATAACACATAGAGAGTTGGACACATAATCATCTGCAGTGGCGGATCCAGGATGGGGCATTTGGGGCAAATGCCCCCCCCCCCCTTCAAGAAATTGCATACAAGATCGAGATACTCTAATAGAGCAGTCAATTACTCTAATAAAGCAGTCATAATGTTCATGAGGCAGTGTAGCTTACCTATGAAGCTACAAATAGAATTTTATTTTACATAACAGACGTGATATAGTTGGTAAGGATAACTAGCTATTATTGTTGTGACCTTTTTTTTTTTTTTTTTTTTTGGTCTTCAACTGGTTTTCAGCAAGTTTTTTTTGGTCTTCAACTGTTTTTCAGAAAGGTGCCCCCCCTCTTTCGAAACTCTGGATCCGCCCCTGATCTGTAAGTGATAGTTATCTCACTGGTATATAGGAACCATAAATCTACTAGTACAAATGTCATGACTTACAATCAAACTGTTGTAACTATACAAATATGCATAGCATGGATTCATTTTGCATAACACAACTCAAATATTACTGGAGTTCTATATATTTAAACACTGCACACCAAAGCTACAGTAGCATAAGGTCAGCTCAGTTTTGCATTTAATGTTAGAATGTCTGAAATACTAGAGATGTTCTATTAGAGTATACCTGACTGTTCTATTAGAGTATTTATTTATTTATTTATTATTAACATAAATACAACAAGATACGTACAGTATATCGATCTTCTTAACAGGTTTTGAAGAGGGCTCATGATACCTTTGTAAATTCTTTCCTGAGAGATGAATGCAAGCTTTATCAATTGTTGTGCTGTGCCATTACACTATATTACTCACTCATTTTGTCCTGTTACACTAAATGGCGTGTTAGGGTTCTGCTTGCAGAAACCTAAAATTTACAGGGCCCCCCCTCCCTACACCCCTGACAATAAGCTGAAAGTTCGGTGGTCCATTCCTTAAACACGATGGTAGAAAATTATAAGAAAATAAAGAAGTTGTGTGAACAAGGCATTCAGGTTTTTGTAGAGACCAGCGTTGAAAGCGGGTAGGGTCATCCGGATCACATTTTCTCCGGGTCATCCGGGTCTGACCCGGTTTACAATTTATCCGGGTCTGACCCGGATTTGATCACGTGAGAAACGAAATTGTTCGTTTGACGACGTGGAAACTTATATTTAACGCTATCGGGTAGCTCTTTCGTGAGCCACGCCCACTTATCGCATTACCAACATACGCTCAGCCACGCCCATTTGTTAGTAAGTGTAGTATGTAGCACGAAACTGAGGGTATCTATGGTGAGGGGTAGCTATTGTCAGTAGGTGAAGACCTTTTTTTTTTTTCTTTCTTTCTTTTTGGTCTTCAACCTACAGCTAGGCTGAAGTTGCAATATTTACTCTACACGAATGGAACGCTCAAAATGTAGACTCGTTCGCTCGCTCGAGACTAGCTGAAACACGTCTCGGCTTTAATTAATCCGGGTCACATCCGGGTCTGACCCGGATTGCTATCCAGGTCAGTGGGTCATCCGGGTCAGCAGTAGTGACCCGGTTTCAACGTTGGTAGAGATGGTAACAAATTACTTGATTCCAATTTACAGAATCTGTATAATTATGCTGTCACACACTGTAAAAAATGAAGTGGGTCTGACACACCAAAAATGTTGCAATATACACACCATGTGCAAAAGTGTGTCTATTGCGGCATTAATAATTTTGGTGCATCAGACACACTTGTTACAGTGTACACTCACCGCTGCAGCATTAGGCTGAAGTGTAACATTTTCCTTTGTTTGGGAAAAAAGCATTAAGCATAGTTAGCATACTTTGTGCAAAGGTGAGAAAACCATAGGCACAACCCACCAAGACCACACTACTCCCACCAAAACCACACCACTCCCACTAACAAAGCTGTCAACAACATTTATCTAGCATAGAAATTAACAACACTACAGCACACAAATGTTTACAATCCCACTACAATATTCCTTAGACTCATTATATCACATTATCAAATAACTGCAGCTACATGATTGCAAAAGTCCAGCGAATTCTAAGCAGCCGCTTGATAGCTATTGACCGCCTCCAGCAACTTCGCCACATCATTCAGTGATGGCCACACCTAAAGAAGACAGTAAGAGATGTTGAAATGGGCTCATTCACTCCATTGGTTTCCTCCACGTTTGGAGGGATGGGTAGTGCGGCTACAGTTGCTTATAAACGTCTAGCTTCTATGCTATCTACTCAACGGGGCCAATCTTACAGCAGTGTTGTGTCATGGATTAGATGTTCCACCAGCTTCTCTTTGCTCAGGTCAGCAGTGACCTGCTTGCATGGAGCAAGGTCACACCGTGGCAGCCCTGTGACCATTGGAGCACTTGACCTTGCTATTTCGGAAGGTCAAGTGTTGCCATCTCATTGATTTTTTTGAGTTTACAGTCTTTTTTGTCCAGCACTTTTACCATCTGGTACTGGGGGTGGTGGCAAGGGGTGCAGGCACCCCGGGGATAAAAAAAAATTAAAGAAGACAGTTGGTTTTATTTGCTTTACCAGTAAGGCACTGGAGGCTACAGATTACTCAAATACACTGAGCTAACCCTCCTCAGTAGTTACAGTCAGACTCTGGCTTTTATCCGATGCACATTGTCTTTTTCTCTACTTCGGTCAGCTACAATGTGCATACGTGGAAGTAGGTCCATCTCGCATCGCTCCTCTGATGCCTCTCCTGAGATGGGCCGCATTGACTGATGAGTACAGGGACTTTTAGCAATCTGGTCCTTTTTATTCAGTTGTCCAGCACGTGCTTTCTTTGTACTGGGGGTGGTAGGCAAGGGCAGTCCATCCAGCCCGGGTAAAAACCCTCCTCAGTCGTTTACCTAGTCCTTACTGTTCACTAGTTAGCCGGGTTAAGTGGATCTTGTGGATTTTGTGTGATCGCTACAAATTAACCTGTCAGTTTCCAGTCACAAGTGTACGGCCAGATATTAGTTTTCTCACCGCCATAGTGCTGTTCCCAGGTCGAGACATTCTCCTTGATTGCAATTTACTCCGGATTCATAACTACATTGCATCATTAAAGAACCGCGTATGCTCGTGCACTACGGAAAATAGCTAAATTTTGGGAACGGAAGTTACTTGAAATACGGCCGGTATTACGCTGCATGCGGCCTTGTGCAAATTCATATAAAAGCTAAAAATAGTCTAATTATAGGAGTCGTGTGAAGTTGGTTCGCAGATAGCTTGCATTCCAGGAGGAGATAGCGTCATTCACAATGGCAGGAAATCAAGGTAAACATCTTGTAGCTAGCTAGTTCAATGATATATTTCAGGTCTAGGAGTATCATGTAACCGACTCCCCATGATTCGTAATTGAGTAGAGGTTATTGTTAGCTACCAACCATCTAGTTATGCAGGGTGTGATGTATATACTATGTCGAAGACCACAAATTGAATTGGTGACTTGCATTACGGTTTTTTACCAGCTACCACGATGAACCATTGTATAGCCTAGCTATACAGAAACTGCTTAGCCACCTATTACAACCAGCTTCACAGTCACAGTACTTCCATTGGTTTAATTGGTGCATGTGTTAGCTAAACACTAATATTATCCACAAGGGATCACTGTGGGGACTCATTGTGGTTGTAAACAAAGATAATAAAGTATTTTATAGTCAATCATGGAGTCAAGGTGTTTTACTAATAAGACACCTGCTATCAGGTTTCTTCGTAAATATGAGACCTCAAAATAAACTCAGGAAGCTACCATGAAATTTTATCAGATGAAATTTATGCTTGTCAGCATGTGCACCTAAAAACTTCAACTCACCTTATTGATATATTAGCGTGGCTCAGCATAGATAACACACATTAATTTTCCTGATGGTAAACCAGATTGGCTTATGAAATAAGCTAGCTTAGAGTACCTTGAAAATTGTCATTCATTACCCAAAAATTTATGCACTATGTATATTTCACTGTTATACTCTTTGTCAGGACATTTGCATTTTAAATTTCAGATGTCTCTTATCTCAGGATTTGTGCATTTTAAATTTCACATAAAAGTCATGTCATGGTAAACCAAAATCACTGTTGCACGATATGAAGATTTTTGTTCTTGATCGCCACACAGCTGTGAAGCACCCAGACTGATTTTTACTTTTGAAGCACAATCTTGATTTTGAAAGCACAATTTTAACATAACACAGTTTGATCTTGAGCAGTGCTCAAAGCATAATGAGCTATTTTCAAAGCATAATATGTGACCAAGCCTGCAAAAAGAGGGCATTTGGCAACAAACTACCTGTACATCTTGTCACTCTACAGGTAATATCTCAATACTGTAACAGAATTCTTTCATAATGCTTACTAAGTGCTAAAATTCCATAGCCATACCATATTGATATAAATCAAGGAAGTTTTCAAAAGTAGGGAAAATAATCATGTGCCCACATACCCTGTTTTCACAGGCCCAGTCACATATTGGCTTAACATACAGTAACACTTTAGATTACATACATTCATAAATTGTTATGTGTGTATAATATTATGTGCTATTTTACTAATGTGTAGCAGACGTAGATGCAATTAAGGCACAATCTAAGAAGATGCAACAAGCTTTCCTTACACAAGACTTTGATAAATCTGCCTTATTGTACACAGAAGATTGTAGGATAGTGCCACATGGGGGACCAATAATGAATGGACGAGAAGGTATGATATGACAGTTAAAATGTGATTTATTGTAAGACTGTACATAACACTAAAATCATCCTGTTCAAGTAGTTCATTCACTTTTTTGTACATTATAAATCAAACATTTATCACAGTAGAACTTGTGCATGGAGGATTGGAAACAGAGCTAAAATATTATTCTGAATGCTAGCAAATGAATATTCAAATGTATTATACATTTTGATTCACAGACACTTAATGTCTCCATAATAAGGAAACTACTACATTTGTTTTGCTTTGTTAGTACAATTGTTACAAGCCCCATTATTTGTCAGGAAATGACAGTGTAATCTTGTACGTATAAAATCTATTCAATTTGGTAAATCGTAAAGTATAATATTTCCAAAGAATATCAAATCTGCTCCAACATCTTTGAATACTTGATTTATAATGAATGATGAAAGATTTTGTTTTATCTCTATTTGCTAGCAGTGAACGAGCTGTAAAAAAACAACAACAACAGAACAGATGGTGCAAATGTGCTTGCCTTCCGGGGTACCATTGGTAGAATCCTCATACCATGCTACAACGTTACAGCTTTAGGTAACTGATTAGAATTATCAGCAAAGTGAAACAATGAGCAGTGGCAAAGCGAGAGCTAGTGCTTTCCATCTTAATCAAGGAACTTTGCCAGACCAATAAAACAATACATGATTATGTAACTAGACCTGTAAAAACAGGCCAAGTGGGCACAAACTATTAAACTCTATGTCACATAACTGGGAATACCTCAGTACTGGTACTACTGGAATAGCGTATCTGCATTCTGTAACTTGTATTATGAAGCCAATTTAATATTTAAAAACGATTCCAAATTTTATGGCCATAGGATGATATAAACATTTGAAG
Source organism: Dysidea avara (assembly GCF_963678975.1). Lineage (NCBI taxonomy): Eukaryota > Metazoa > Porifera > Demospongiae > Dictyoceratida > Dysideidae > Dysidea > Dysidea avara. The sequence goes on along the minus strand of NC_089273.1, from coordinate 7,177,520 downwards.
AAATAGGAAAATTTTATGTGCCCACATGCCATATTTTTGCAGGCCCAGTCACAAATACTACTAGTTGGTCATATATTGCCTGTTCCACTCAACTATGCACCACAGCTCCATAAATACTGTACTGTATACCAGTACATTGTCTACTCATAATTGTTTACATCAAAACTACACGGATATAGCTGCAAAGAAACTGGGACAAGGGTTCTCTAAGGCAGGAGTAAAAGAAGCTGAGGAGACGTTTGATAAAATGGTTCCCTTGGGAGCAGACTATTACTATGTTGATGGGAGTTCTGTTGCTTACTTGGAAGGCAAAAAGGTGTTTGATAAACTGAAGTAAGAGCGTCTACTAGCACTTTGTGCATACATATTGTAATATGATGTGACAATAGGGTAGACAGTATTAAATGCCCTTCTCTGAGTAGTAATGATATCCTGACATACATGTGTAGTTCCAGCTTGCACTATAACACAGCCTGTATATGCATGGTTCTAAGTATGGTTAGTAGAGATGAAGAAAGGTTGCTATATACTATTTTCTCACTAAAACGTTTAAGTCAAAACTTAAGCTTACATTGTATATGACAACTTGGCAGCATTTGATTAGCTATAATAAAGCTCTAAAGTGCATTTAGACTGATCCAAAATGCCTCTAGTGACATGCTACAAATTATATGTTTGATTAATTAATGCCATCTACTCTAAACAATGCCTATAAAATATATACAGTATAACTAGAAAACTATTGACTATCACTCTGGATATTTTGGCTACCTCACAAGGTGCACCAAATCATGCTGTGTAAGCCTCATACTACACCAAACCACTTATGTACCTTTAAGTAAATGCTACAGACTAACAATCTTGACTGGGTTTATGTTGTTTTGTGAAGCCACAAAGTAAATCTACAATCAAGCTACTACAACCAACCAAGAGCTAAAATGTATAAAACTAGTTATCATGTCTCAATGATTGTCTTCAAAGTTGGTTTCTTCAGGTTTCTGACATCATATGCATGTGTATATTCACATCAATGACTAACTGACTGACTTGGGTCATTATATTCTTTTATTGTGAGGAAACACTATTATTTATATGAAAATGTACTTGTATTGTTCTGTAGTTTTACCTTGATATGGCGCAAAGTCAGTGGTGAGTGGTTGGTCTACAGTCATGCATTCTGTAGCCAGACTCCACCTAAACCTCCACCTGCTTGAATTCAAGATGGCTGATCATGACTTGTTACTGTATTTAGAGTTTTTGGACTTTTAGGATTTGAACGTACTGTGTAGTAGTTTATTTATGAATGTTAGAAATTTCCCAACATAACAATTTGCTAACTTATTTTCTTGCTATGAACAGATACAGCAGGGAGGAATTGCATATAGATCATCATGGCATGTTTTATGCAATACCACACAAAGCAGCCAAACTATGGAAAAGAGTGCAGCTTTCAAAAGCCTGGGTGAAAAGATGTGGAATACAAAAGTGGTTGCATATGATAAAGAAGGAAACGTTGAACATACAGTATCATCAGTGTTTGGCCAGTTTCTGCCATGTTTCTTAATACGTATATCTGTGACAAGGCCTGCAAAATTAGAGCATGTGGGCACAAAGTACATCTCATTGCAGGACAGATGATATTTACTGGAATAGAATACTTGCTTTACATAACTCAGGATTATATTTTCAACAAGTGATAGCTAAATTTGTAGCATAACTAACCATAAAAAAATTATGATGCATAAAAATATGAAAAGGTAGTCAAAATTTGTGTGCTCACATGTCTTATTTTTGCATGCTTGGTCACATATTATCCCCACAATCAGACTCACCAATGGACTTTTAATTACATTGCAGCTTTTGATTAGCTTGATAAGACCTGAGTATCAATACTCAAGCAAGATTCCAACAATGGTACAATTAACCCCGGCACGTGATCAATTCTATTTAATTGTAAATGTGAGGTGATTGCTTATAATACTTGAACAAGACTACTGCTTATATTACAGTGTATTACTAGCTAAAAACATTTGCCATACCGTATACCAAGATATCCTCATTTCAGCAGCTTGTGAGCTACTTTGGTATAATGTATGTATTGTATCGATACTTTTGCAAGGAAGTATTGAATATCAGATCAAACCAAAAATCTTAACACTACCCATCCCTAGACATTAGCTCTGGCAGCTACTGATTGTGGGATGCAACTATCTATACTCATGTTGAACAAGAATTACTCTTTGAATAACCATTCATTTCCACATTTTTTCATTCAACAATTGTGACCGGATTTGCGAAAAGGGGTCTTCCACACACATCCAATTTACTAACTTTGACGATCTATAACTTCAGATTGGAAAAAGCTAATGACTTGAAATTTGGTCAGTAGTGAGTACCACCATAACTGAATGTATGGTGAAAATTTCAGGCTTTTGCATTACTTGAACACAAATTACAGCCTTACAAGTGCATAGAATTGGATGTGTGTGGAAGAACCCTTTTCGCAAATCCGGTCACAATTGAGCAACATTTTAGTGTGGCATTTAGCATGACAACATCCATCACAATCATATGCCTTAATTGTGTTTCACTGTGTTTAAAGACTAGAAATACAAAACCACTTAAAAGGCAACACATCTACACTGTACCCATGAAACATCAAGGATGACCACTTTAATTCCAAGAAGAACCTGATCACTCAGTACACGAATCAGGAATACATGAAGTCACTGAGGTCTGTTGACTACATGAGTGGTCATGGTTGCTGCTGAAGCCCATACGTATACCTTGGCAATGCCCATAAAGTGCAAGGGGATACTTCAAGGTGAAGAAATCCTGGACTAAATCTCAATTTCTGTTTAGAATGAATATTTTAAAGGTGAAAGTGTAGTAAAACGTACAAGTTCAAAGTGCCTAAAATAAGGCCTATTAAATGATATTTTGAATAGTGGTTATCATGAATGGTATACCAGATGATTTGATTCTCAGCTGGGACCACACAGGCATCCATTTGCTGCCAGTTAATGACTGATAATGGATTTAGCCAAGTTACAAGAATATGATTATTTGACAAATAATTGTAGTACTGGCTGCTACTTTGATAGGTACTTTATGCATCCACAGAATTTGTATGAGGGTAAAACCAATATGCAGCAAGAATTCACTGTGGTCTATTTTTTGTTTGAGCTTAAGTAAAATCTTTGGACTACTACAGTATTTCAAATCCAAAACAAGTATTTGTGTATAAATTATGCTGTGATAGATGTCACCGGATTGTTACATTTCCTAAAGGTTGTGATATCAAGTATTGATGATTCAGTATTTCAATAAAATTGTCATTCTTTTCTTAACATTTGTAAAGCATGGGTTATTTCAACTTATACCATTAGAGATTTCTGCAATTGAAGACACCAGCCAGCTTGCACTCAAGGCTTTTTGCACACATTAACATGTACAATCATGTACATATATTTTTATGCTGTTTACAAGTACCCTACTGGCAAACTGTCCTTGTATATCAAATCCTGAACTAATTTTTAATGGCATCCTTGGGTTATTGTTTTTTGTGGTGCCTGGTCACTCGGCTGTAGTTTGTCTTTAAAATTACCAGGAACCACCACCATTCAAATATTATTGGTACATAACAAATCTTTAAATTAAACAGTTTTGTTTTCTGTCTTTTGAATACATTGCCAGGATAGCTGTGGTAGCTTCAGTGTAACTATGTAATGGATTATTGTTAGTGTGAACTTCAGTGATGGCTACATATAACCATATAATTATATTCACAATATGATTGCACTAAGTAAATAAACTTGTGACTAATAGAGTCTAAAACTTATTTAGTGTTCTACATTGAAAGGTGTAGACAAGTCCTTTCTGCTTCATTCTTTTTTTCTTGTGATGAACTGAAAGGTTTATCTTCAAAGCATTGTGAAAGGTGGTTGTGCATCACTGAGTGTTGGTAATTACACACTGCCATAATTAATGGTAACCATCATTGAATTAGCAAGTATACTGCAGTCGTTAGGCGTTGGCTGTATCTCTGTATCCATGATTGTGACTTTTACTGTCTTTTACTGACTTTTACTGTAATAAAGTACTGATCTCTGTGTATTTGAATAAGAAATTATTCTGATCAAACTCTATATCTTTCATTGTGTGACTCTCTGATGACAAATGCTTCATGTGAACTGGGTCATGTGATCTCAACAAGTACTCGAACACCAATTTTACTATCTGAGTACCAAAATCCTTAATGAGTACTCAAGTATTTGCAATTTTGTTTCAGCCCTATTTGCTACAAATCAACTACTAAGAAGCCAGCCAGCCCTGTAATCTTGTATCTGGACTGCATTTGTGGTCTGTCTCCATTTTGAAGTCTATCTCTTACCCACCCTGCCACCCTACCACCACCCCATCATCCTCCCACCACCCCGTCACCCTGCCACCACCCCGTCACCCTCCCACGACCCTGCCACCACCCCACCATCCTCCCACGACCCTCCACCCCTTTGTGAGCACTCGTGATACTACTTTGCTTGTACAATTACAACTGCTCAGATTTTCTATCATATTTAGCAGGAAACTCAACAGCTACAAGTACTGGAAGTGGTCCGAATGGTAATAGATTGACACATCTTTTATGCAAATTTCATACATGTGCTTCCTATTCTTGGCAAGTTATGCTGATTTGAATTCTTTCAAAACTGTTTATCTCGAAACTTCTAATGCATGATTAGAAACAGCCAGCTTGCTCATTTCGTAATTATTTTCACAAGTGGATGTAGAATATCTTATGTTCTTGGTTTCTTCAATAGGTCCTTGCAGCAAGTACATATCAACATGGGATTACCAACCCTCATGGAAGGTCCCTTGAATATCTTCTGATTGATAGCTACTGCTGTAGCAGTCATGAGACAGTGAAACTTCAACATGGTCAACAATTACACTTCTATGCACCACACTTGCAGTACTGTCATTGCGAGGATTATCTGTTTCATGGCTGAAGTTAACTACTTCAAATATGGATGCATCCCCAAATACTTTTGATACTTGGATAAGAAACAGCTCGCATGATGTTTTTGGTGCACTATGAACACTATACACTAGTGTGTTTTATGGCTTCACATGTGTCAGCACCATGTTGCTACATCATAACTTCACAATACTCCCTTCTAAAAGGTTATAGAGAGACCTTAGTATATATTATGAGCTCTTGATCAGACCAGTAATGATTCTAGGCCTGACCTACGGGGGGAAAGTAGGGAACAGCATAACTATTGTTGTTTAGCTGTAGTATAAAGTAGAATTTCAGGAGGGTCTATGGGTGCAACCCCTAGAAGCTTCAGGATTTTTGCAATTTAAAGGCTTGAAAATAGCCTAAAATTTATGACAAAAACATGAAAAATATTTAAAAAAATAACAATATCAATCTATACTGCAACTTTTCCCCAAAAATTTTCAAAGTTATTTTTCAGCATGGGCGGGGAGGGGGAGGTGGATGGGGCCCCCTTAGAATCGCCACTGAATCAGACTAATTCTTATACTTTCAGCAAGGCTAAATGTTTTTTTGGCTTTTGTATCACTTTACTGGGTACTTATGGAAGCCATTCAACTGTGAACCAACATTATAGCCAATAAGCCACCCAAGTGCTAACCATATGTATAAAGGTCATAATAATATTATCAAAGGTTAAAAAGCCTACATAATAAGAAAAGTGATGTCCCACCTAGTTTGCACTAGTATGATATGCGTTTTGAGAAAGACCAAATTTAAAATTATTGGTGAACATGACACATGCTGCAATGAAAATAATATATGCAAATTTTAATCAAGCTATTACTCAGTGGAGCCAGTCTCGATTTCATTAAACCTACACACCACCTTATTTGCCTGCTCATTGAAAATTCATTTTTTAGTCCAATTGTGTGTGTGTCATGCATGTGCATTTGTTTATGATGCTGCAGATTAAAATAAGATCGCCGGTGTTTCTTTTATAAAATCACCTTCATTCTTGTATGTGCAAGTGACTACTTTGATTTGCCAATTCATGGTAAACATTGTAAGCCAGATTCCTATGCTGCAGCAAGCAAATGGAAGTTATGGTTGTAAATGTAAGCACCTATTAAATTTGATTCAGATAGCAGAGGCTGATCAGACCCTAGAAGGTACAAATACACATGCTTGTACATTATAAACATTCGATTAAGGCTTCTGAAAACTTCAATCTTTGGTGTTGGCAGTGCATTTCATTTCCTGCTGTCTTCTGGGATAAACTTGTCATATAAGAATGGGTGATGGTGTCTAGTAGCTATTTCAGTATATGTGACCAGGCCTGCAAAAATAGGGCATGTGGGCACAAACTACACCCTGACACATAGCATCTCATATCTCAGTACTGGAATGGAATATTTTTACTCTGTAACTTGTACGTTAAAGCCAAATATATTTTTAATACATGCTGGAAATTTCGTGGCCGAGCAATTTTGGAATCAAACGTTATGATGAATCAAAGTGTGAAAAAGTAGGCAATTATTATGTGCCCACATGCTCCATTTTTGCAGACCTGATCACATATTTGCTGTACAAATTGATTTCTTTGCTCTTCCAACTGTTTAACACTATAATTCCAAACTAGCTAGTTACTCACCACAATAAGCTGAAAGATCGGTGGTCCATTCCTTGGACATGGTAGATAATTAGCTATGAGAAAAATTAATTGTGTGAACGAGGCATGCAGGATTTTCTAGAGACGGCAACAAATTATTCTATAGATAGTTTTTGGAATCTGTACATGTTGCGACATAGCTACTGTACCAAATACTGGTAGCTATGCAATCACTTCGGTATAGCTAGGGGAAGAATGCTAAAGTGTGCTTTACCAGCATTTTCCCTTATTTGGAAAAAAACATAAAGCATAGTTAGCGTAATTTCGGCGAAGGTGAGAAACCATAGTCACAACCCACGAAGACAACACTACCCCCACTAACAAATCTGTCAAAACAAACACATTAATGTTGGTAATCCCACTGTTAGCTATATTCAATGCTCAGTCTGAACACAAACCGTGCCAACTACGCAAATGCAGCGTAGCTATAAACCTTCCTCACTCGTTCACCTCGTTTCTCCTGTCCACTAGTTACTATAGAGGATATAGCTAGGGATCGCTACAAATCAATCTGCTAATTTCGAGTCACTAGTAGATGCTTTCTCACCGCCACAGAGTATGGTGCTCCAGGTGTGGTTCCAGGTCAAGATAATCTTCTTGATTGATGGGTAGATAATCTATGATATTAGGGCGTGGTATCGACAAACGCACTCGTGACTTACAGGGGAGGAGATTACATTATTAACTTCCTGTGTTTGCATGCATGTTAAATAGCGTATGTTGTAATTAACTTCCGGTGTACAACGTTCAATGCTGTAGATAGACTACTGTAAGTTGGCTATAGTAGACCGCATTGCTGCTTTACGTGATTTTACATTTGTTTGTTTGCGTGTGTGTGTGTGTGTGCGTGTGTGTGTGTGTGTGTGTGTGTGTGTGTGTGTGTGTGTGTGTGTGTGTGTGTGTGTGTGTGTGTGTGTGTGTGTGTGTGTGTGTGTGTGTGTGTGTGTGTGTGTGTGTGCGTAGCTTTGCTGCCATTATTACACAGGCATAGCTATATGTTTGATGTAACAAGCAGCCTTAATTTACCAGCTACCTCGCCAGCTACTTCAGGGGCGGTGGAGCAGGCCAAAGAGTGAGGGGGCCAGGCCAGCTGTAAGTTGAAGACCAAAAAAAAAAAAGGTCACATCCTGCTGACAATAGCTGCTCTCCACCAATTATATTATAACTACACATACGTAGCTAAGTAATTTGCTACACTGCTTCTCTGAATAATGTGACTGCTCTATTAGAGTATCCAGATCCTGACTGTTCTATTAGAGTATCTCGATCTTTTCTTGCAAACAGTGTCCCAAAAAAGTGGGGGGACCATGGCCCCCCTGCCCCCCCGTCTCCACCGCCTATGCGCTACTTAGTAGCTATAACTTTGATATTTTATTCTATGCCAAATCAATGGGTTCTATAAGTCGCATATCTGCTCAACTTTGATTCCTACGTAGCTAGACTACATAGTTACATATTTTCGAAACTGAAAAACACCCAAAAGCTTATAGGCTCTAGCTAACTACTCCTATAGAGAGAGAACCATCATTAATAATTGATGAGAAAACATGCATGATTACAAATAAATTATATATTATGTGTCCTCGGACAACATGCGACCACATGTCTGACCAACAGTGGACAGCAGTGGGCATGGCAAGGAAAAAAAAAAATAAATTTAGGTACAAAACTAAAGTTACAGCTTAAATTATATACAGATTAAAAACAGTCCGGGTTGATTGTCCATTCTTTAGAGTTCCTACCATAAAATATTCTCTGTGAAGCAGAAATTGAGGCACTGGCCATCTTGAACAAAAGATTTCTAGCACTTCCTTTGGAAAATAGGGATACTTTCCGGGTAAAATTTATCACATCCTTAATTGCAGCAATAGAACTAGGTTGAAAATGGCCCAAAACACTGACTTCCACAGTTCTGTAGCAGTGAGGAATCTTCAAACGATCCAATTCAGCCAAAAGCTGTATATACTCAGGTTTATAAAGTTTGCGGTTGTGTGCAGACTCCAAATGATGTATTGAGTCCAATGGACATGTAAGCTCTATAATGCCCATCGATGCAGAGTGTCTGTTATAGATGACAACATCGGGTCTGTAAGGAGTGACTAAGACATTAGAGGGGATGGTTTCAGGAGGAGAGTCATTAAAACGATGTCCCTGCAGGTCCGTATAGACACTGACCATCTGGCAATCAGAAAAGAGAGTAATTAACTGAGAAATTAAAGTGAACAGTACTTGATTATGTCTATAGGTGTACCTTTGTTGGGATAGTGCTACTGGGCAACCACCTAAAATATGAGCAGTAGTTGGCCGGTTAGAGTCACAAAGGGTACACTTGGCTAGGGTCCGCAACGTGAAAAATGAAGTTGTAAGAAACAAATCCCCGACTATCATAGTATGTTACCCTTAGTGCCCTATCACTAATACCACCCTTGGTTTGGAATTGAGTTCCCTTGTTGGAGCAACACGCGGATTTTAATATCTCACGTGATAGATCTTTATTCCGTGCGCTCCAAAGAAGACGTCCATAGCTCCCAGATTCTGAGTGTGATATCAAGTGTTGTTGGTCTACTAAACCATGCATAGAAGTGAGTAAAACTTTGCCTGTGTTTTCCACAAAGGCTGATTTTCTGCTGATGGGTCGAGAAATTTTTTCGTTCGAGGTGCTCTACCAGCCAAGAGAAGAGAAGCCAATCCTATCACATAAGTTGGTAATAAAGTTGGATGTATAAGTATTCTACGCACCAAGTTTGAAAGAGCTACGATCTTTCTAACCATCTGGCTGGAAGAGATGAAATTTTCAGTGCAATGATCTGGTGGGTTGCCTCCTTCCTTAGGCTTCCTACTTTTACAAACTGTCTTCCTAGGAGCTTTAAATCAGGGGAAGATCCAGAAGAACATCTGAGGTTTCTAAGAAGTGGTGAAATCCTTGACTTTTAAAGTTTAAAGGTCATTGGAAGCTACCACTTTAATAGAACATTCAGTATTCTATTAGAACAACCATGTATAGTCACTATACATTAGCCATCTACTATTGGTTGTGTCAATTGAACAGATTGCTCGGAAAGTGTAGATTTAATGGACATTTAAATCTTGATAATTGTTTTAAGATGCAAGCAATGCAGATGCTGGAGAGTCTAATAGTATTTGAAATCCATTCATTGCTATAAAGTAGCTAATCATTTTGTATCACCTAGAGCACTCTATTGCAGGACTAGCTCAGGTAATATCACATTTTACATACCTGGTTTTCTATACAAAATTAACAATAATAATTATGTATCTTGTGCCACTGCCTAAACAAATAACAACTCAGTAATGTAGGTATAGCCATAATACCCTAATGTTGTTGTGTATATGGCCTATGAGCCTGTGAAATTACTGATTCATGACTAAGGTAGAAGTAACGCTTCACAGTTTTATCTGTCAATGTGATCATTCTCTTAGAGTAGTTTATTACTTTATAGGTGTATAGTAGACCAATAGATTACACACGTTTTTCCTTTTTATTATGTTTTGTACAGGCAGTGAAAATAGGGCAGGGAACCACAAGGCCATGGTCCCCCAGTTTTGGTGGTCAATTCTTGAAGCAAAAGATCAAAGTGCTCTTAATCATTCTAATAGAGCAATCACAACTGTTAGTAGCTGCTTAATTATTAAAGTGAAAATGGCCACCTAAAGTACTGTCTCAGAGCCCTAAGACATGCATCTAGATGGAATCTGTGTTTGTATAGGCTAATCAAAGCAGAACTTTTTAACATTCAATTGCAAGTACTTGATAATTGAATGTAAGGAGATTTGTGTGGTTGAATAATTCCTTGAACACATTAGTGCATTTTATTGTCCAAAGAATACATTTAACCTGTTATATTGATTTCTGCTTGTCACAGGTCGATATGCATTGAACTGCTCTATAACAATACCCGTTCAAAACAACAAACCTATCTTGAAAATGCTCATCAATCTGCAATGTAATAAAGCCAAATTTCTGTTCATCTACACTGTTAAAATGAAGAGTAACCATAACTCTCAAGGAGTTCCCAGTGTAGGGAGGATTTAACACCCCTGGAGATCGAGTAACCATTGCTCTAAAGGAGTAACTGGGGAGTAACACATGCTCTGAAGGTGGTGTCACTTACTCTTCAGAGTAATGGTTATTCTCTTCAGAGTGTTGGTTACTCTCCACGGGGTGTTAAATCTTCCCTACACCGGGAACTCTTCAGAGTGGTGGTTACTCTTTATTTTTAACAGTGTAGATCTATTAATTTGCATCCCTACCTATGTCGTTGTTTCCTTAACCATATCAATGACTGTTTGTTCCATTGATTGTTTAGTGCAGCTGTAAGAAGCTGTCATCGAAGTTAATAAATGCATGGCTAGAGCAGACTAAAAAGCATTAAAAATCATTGGGGTATCAATTCAGCTAACTAGTTTGTAAAGAAATAATTTGCTATAAACTTGTGCAATATAGTATTGATGGATGAGAAACTGATGATTGAGATTATGTGACCTATTTTATTTAAACGTGTGGTCATGCACATGTATGATTTGTTTACTGTCTGCCATGGATATTGCACCTAGGTCACTTCAAGAACAAATTGTGTGATTAGTCTATTACATTACGCACATGTAGTTTATGGTAGGTTGTATATATGGTAGACCTCACTACATAGCTTAATAGGATGTGTAAAATGGATGCAGGAGCTGGAATCAGAAAGGAAAGACCTGGCAGTTTGTCTACTTCCTGAGCACAATGCAACTAATGAATATAGATAGAGTTAAACATGCTTACTTATGCTCATGATTATAAAATTAGTATGTGCTTATTGTGCTACACTTGAAACTTGTTAACACAACTTTATGGTAAAACAGTCTATTCAGCGGAGAAGGTTGGGGGGAGGGGGCTGTAGCCCCTGTGAAAAAAATTATGGGGGCTTAGCTCCCCTAAAATTATCTGTAGCTGTGATGGAATAATAGCATCAATAATAATTTGAGATACTATAATAATTGAAATACTCTAATAGAGCAGTCAAAGTATTCTTAGATGAGCAGCGTAGCAAGCTACGTATGTAGTTATAAATAAGGATTTTTTGCTCTTCAACTTACAGCTAGACCATGGCATCATCAATCTAGAACCCCCCCCCCCCCTCCCCCTTAATAAAGGTGTCTCGTCTGCCCTTGCTATTCCTGCATTAAAATCATACTGCCAATCATTTCATGAGCTATCATTAGATTGACAGTTATTATGGACAATTCAGTTTTGGTGACTGCTTTCCAAAGTAATGTGAGTGATCGGAGATGATGAGTGTGCAACATAGAACACAGGGAAGTGTAACACTTAGAGTGTGCTGGTCCTAGCATGAGATCAACTACATGGCAGGGGTCTGGGGTTCCATCCTAGAAGACTTTTGTGTTTTAACACCTTGATTGAGAGTACTAATGACATAAATTAACACTGTGCAACTTTTAAAGTATATACCACATTGTTTCAAATGAAACTATAGCTAGATGCACACCTACAATTATAACTATAAGTGTGTTTGGATAAAAATGTAACTACATTATTTTATGTCAACAATTAGTGAAAATTAGCAGCAATTCTATCATCATGTACATTGCAGGATGCATGGAAGACTACTTTACTTGTACATAAATCACCCAACCACACTGCATGAGGATGCCAAAGTGCTCAATATGTACCTCAAACATTGCAGATTATACATAGTTGTGTTCTTCAGTGTGATTTAAAGCTATATCCTTTGCCCCATGCAAACATTGAAGAAGTTGTTAGGTAGCTATAGGTTATGATTATTGACATAATGACTGTGCAACTTTTATTAACTAAGCAACTAGCATATAGTCTACAGCTGTTCAATTGACACAACCAATAGTAGATGGCTAATGTATAGTGACTATACATGGTTGTTCTAATAGAATACTGAATGTTCTATTAGAGTAGTAGCTTGCAATGGCCTTTTAACTTTAAAAGTCAAGGATTTCACCACTTCTTAGAAACTTCAGGTGTTCTTTTGGATCTTCTCCTGATTTAAAGCTCCTAGGAAAACAGTTTGTATCAGTAGGAAGGAGGCAACCCACCGAAATCGTTAAAGATCATTACACTGAAAATTTCATCTCTGCCAGCCAGATGGTTAGAAAGGTCACAGCTCTTTCAAACTTGGTGCGTAGAATACTTATATATTCAACTTCATTACCATCTTATGTGATAGGATTGGCTTCTCTTCTCTTGGCTAGTAGAGCGCCTCGAACGAAATTTTTTCTCTACCCATCAGCAGAAAATCAGCCTTTGTGGAAAACACAGGCAAAGTTTTACTCACTTCTATGCATGGTTTGGTAGACCAGCAACACTTGAAATCACACTCAGAATTTGGGAGCTCTAGACGTCTTCTTTGGAGCGCGCGAAACTAAGATCAATCACACGAAATATTAAAATCAGCGTGTCTATCCAACAAGGGAACACAGTTCCAAATCAAGGGTGCTATTAGTGATGGGGCACTAAGGGCAACATACTATGATAGTCGGGGATTTGTTTCTTGCAACTTCATTTTTCACGTTGCGGACCCTAACTTGGCACCACACTGTATGTGCCAGCGACGCAGGTTAACAGCAGTAGGCAGAGTGTCCGAGGATGCTCTCAACAAGAAAAAAGGTTGCCCAGGGTGAAATCCAGCTAATAATAGCTGATAGTTATAGTATCATAGCAAAGTAGTATTTAAATCACACTAACAAATGTTCGATCACGTACAACAGAAATAATGAAATAAAAGAAAAATATGGCCAGCTATAGCTACTACAATCATAGCTATAAATAGCGATTTCCAACCAACCAATTTTTCACACATATTGTTGCTACTTAAATTACACACCTTCAATAAATGTTTCACAAGCTGCCGTTCCAGTTAATGGTAGTCAGTGCTTCGTACTTCGTAATGCACCTTACTGGATTAAAATCCATGCGGTATTTATTGAAATATGTCAAATCAAAGTTTGAGAAATAAAAATCCCCATAGGAATCCCATACAAATAATTGCGTACGTAATTCTAATTGGAGGAATACGGCACCGGTGATAGAGAAAGTTTCCGAGTGTTTCCGCGTGAATCTGTGGCAGATGAGGACGAAGAAAGTGTTCCTGGGCAAACTGTATATGCTGATTTCGATTTTTCCGTGTGTTTTTTGATTGGAGGACGATTGATGTTGGATTACGACGAAAATATGGCCCTTTTAAAGGTAAATCGCCATCTAACACTGCTCAGAATTCAGCATTACAATCACCCTGGACTTCAAGGCATCCCTCTGCATCGATGCAAGTATAGTTTGAAGGTGAGCAGTTTGTTGTCTTGCGCGGAATTGCAATATAAGGTTCAAAGTTGAGCATCATCTTTTCAAAAGTGGAGACTGGCATGTGATACCAACCTTACATGGTTTCACACTTACCTGATGTTATATTCTGGTGTATTTACTGCTATTTTGATCCATTTTATAGCAGCTTCAGTGATTGTAATTTTGGTCAGAAACTATTTATAATTTCTCTTTGTTGTATAGCAATGTCATTGTGTTATATAATAATTATTATCCTTAGTGCTTACAGTGTGACAAATAAAGTCGAACAGTGTCTAAACAAATCTATTTTAATAATAATATTGGTCTAATATTTTGTTAACTGATTGTCATGTTACCGAAGTATTTGTTAATTGTGACTTGTGATGCCATTACTTATCATGTTATATAATAATACTGACTTTTCTAGTTAGTTATCCCTGAAAATGCATTAGGTACCTGGGTATACTTAGTGTTACACATTACACACAGTTTTATTTGTGAATCACTTGCTTTATTCATGTAATATTCTGAGTGGTCAGTCTACAAAGAAGTGGTCACTTTTGAGAGGTTTTACCTAGTTCATATGCTGTTTTTCATAAAATAGATATGTGGTGAAAATTTCATGTCGTAATTAGTTTCCTATCTAGATTTATGACACTTTGAATATTGTGTTTGGTGCCATGCAATATACATAAAAAGCATTGAAAATTCTGTACACAAAAATCATCACACTGTCAACTTCTTTTGCTCATATCTTTTGATAGGAACCACCAATTGAGGTGAGGTTTGTACTAAAATGACCCTGAAAAATAGCACAATATTTGTCATACCAATGAATGCATGGAATGTTAATTATTTAATTTAGTTGGAAATCTCTACTATAAATGAACACGTAGCGAAAACAACTTTGTACTACCGGAAGTTAGCATTACGGTGTTACGTTGCATGCGGCCTTGTGCAAATCCATATAAAAATCGTGCGCACTAGGAATAGTCTGTTAATCGTGTCATTCAAGTTGGGTCAGCAGATAGCTTTCATTCCAGTAGGAGGCAGCGTCTTTCACAATGGCAGGAAATCAAGGTGAACATCTTGTAGCTAGCTGCATTAGATATTTTAGGTCTAGGAGTAACACGTAACCTACTTACCATGATTAGTAATTGAGTAACTAGAGGTTAGCTATTTAGTACATTTTCTAATTATCTATATTACTGTTAGTGCATGCTGTAATTTACAACAACTCTGTAAATACAACCTGCTTAATTTCAGTCATGTATGCGTCATCCGGCGCCGCTCGACCATTACTGGTTTATAGCTAGCTACCAACTATACTATGTCGAAGACCACAAATTGAATTAATGATTGGTATTACCAGCTACCACGATGGTTCAATCCACCATCGTTCTATAGCTAGCTATACAGAAACTGCATACCGTAGCTACCCATTATACTGTCAGATGGTGAGGGGGGTGTCATCTTGTGGGTTAGCAGACTGGTAGGTAAAGGCCTTGAAATGACTAAAGCTTCTGCCCAGTAAAGGCAGTCATCATGTATTTAAACCAGCTTTTCAATTGGTGTGTTATATAGCTAAATACTAATTATCCACATGAGATTATTGTGAGTCTCATTGTGGTTGTAAACAAAGATAAAGTATTTTATAATAGTCAATCATGGAGACAAGGTGTTTTACCAATAAGGCACCTGCTATCAGGTTTCTTTGTAAATATGAGACCTCGACAGATCAAAATAAACTCTCCACACTGTTAAAATTATTTTAGGTGCTACTGTACAAGTTCACCAAACTAAAGCTAAGATAATTTGCTCCAACTCACTAGTAGATTGACAACAACTTACAATGATCATAATAAGGAATTAGCTACAATATGCATATACGCCCTGTACACAAGAAAATACAAAAGGACAAAAGACCAGTAAAAAGAATATGGTTACAAGGTTATTACAAGTACATTAATACAATAAGCTAAATGAATTACAAACACAAAGGTTAACTGCTAAAAATAGATACAAGATAAATAAAGTGTATGTGCATGATGAATTCACTTGTTTGTGCAATAGAGTTTACAGTCAGATGGCTTCAGTGCAACTGCTTCAGTGCAACTGCTACACTACCACAACACCTATATTTTTCTAAAAGTCAAGTGGGTGTTGTTGTGACACTCCTGAAAATAATAAACACCAAAGAGGTTTATAGTTGATTTTCTGAATGTCAAAGGGGAGTTTCTTAGAATGAAATCCCACATTTAATGTTGGTAGTTACATCATTGATTCAGAAATATTGCACTCACATAAAGTATAGAAAACAACAGGTAGCTAAGTGTATTTCTATTCCAGTTGAATTACTATATTTCACAGGTTACATGTGTTTCCTGAAAAAACATTAGTGTAAATGAAGGGATGAAAGCAGCTCCATCCCCTTCAAAAAATTGAAGTAGATGCCTAGTTAGACCTTCAGCACTTGTGCTGTAAAGCCTTAATAAATAAACTAATATCCATTTAGTTCCACATGGGGTACTTTGAGATAATAAGTCACTCTCTAGAGCTCCTTGGATACATATACATGAAATTGATAAGGAGAAAACATCTTGACCACCTGGTAGACTACTGTAAGTGTTCGAGCGTTAATCGGATGGCTGCAGGTTTGAGGCTGCCTTGGTCCAGTCATGGAATTTTTCTCCTTTCTCCACCTTTTCAGGGTAGTGCTAAAAGCCGGAACGGAATGGAACGGAACAGGGTGCGTCAAGTTAATAAATCGTTTTTGCAGATTGTACACTGTTTCTTACCATTACATAATGACTAGAATTGTGCTGAAGTTAGTTTTCTTCTACTTGTAGGCATGCTAGAAATCGCTCGCTTGAAGTTTCTATTTAATACCCACTGCACGAATGCGTTTTTTTAACCTGCTAAACTATTATTTTGTAAGCACTGTAAGCATATGATTCACAGCCGCTAACATACACTGTGGTTAACTCTCGTAAATTATTGCCCATGCTGGCAGACTTCAGAAAATTTATTTATTTTTATTTTTATTAGTTTAACCAAAAGGTAAGGTGAATACAAAAGGCAAATATGCCTATATGAGTACCATCCTCGCTGTCGCTAAAGACTTGGACACGACTATAACATGAAAATACTACAGTACAGTAGTTTACCTTTTAGAATGATAAGGAAGCAATTCTACATCAGGATTAAACAGAATTCGATGGATTGGTAAGAGCACAACATGCCATGTGGCAGGCATTAAATAGAAACTCCGAGAGCGCGATTTATAGCATGCATATAAGTAGAAGGAAATGAACTCTAGCACAATTCTAGTCACTGTGTGGCAGTTGGAAACGATGCAAAGTCCGTCTCAAACGATTTTTCTACTTGGCGCGCGTCCCAATTGGTTCCGTTCCGTTCCGTTCCGGCTTTTAGCACTACTCACCTTTTCAAATACACTTTCTGTAACAATTTTAAACAGGCTGTAGGACCAGGTGTCCTACAGACCTTCAGCACTTGTGCTGTAAAGCCTTAATAAATTAATAAAATAGTCTGTTACTATAACACCTACTATAGCACCTTACATCTTATAGCCAGTGATGGGAGTAACGCATTACATAAGTAACGCGTTACGTAATATTATTACTTTTGTGGTAACTAAGTAATATAACGAAATACGCTATAAAAACGGGTAATATAACTCAAGTTACTTTACTTACAAATGTAACGCGTTACCTAAGTAATATAGTTACTGCAACGAGTCTAAAGTTATGTAATATTATTACTACAAGTAACGAAGTTACTAATCTTGTTAGTTATCCTCTGAGTAACGCCTAGCTACAACGAAGTAACGAAGCCTACTAAATGAAGCTTATTCACCAGCTTCTTACTTGTAACCAAGATTTGCACATTGTCCAACAATGCAATCATGTCACATGATAAAGTGGTAGTTTCACACGTGACAGCTTAAGGCTGTGGACACAAAGTAATATAATACGTAATATTATTATAGTTACTTTATTTTATGAGTAATATGTAACTGTAACTAAATAGTTCAGTTGCAAGTAATATGTAATATGTAACTAGTTACTTTTACAAAGTAACACTGCTTATAGCACCCTAACACACTGGATTTACAGCTCTTCACACCCTGGTGTTACACTTATAATGACACCTTAGCATTCCTCTGTAACACTCTGTGAGTGTCATCACGGCACCATCTCAGCACCTTTAACTGAAGGGAGTTATATTTAAACATGCAAGTGGACACCCTTACAGCTGTTATGACTATACACCAAAATTTTAAGTGTGCATATACCATTGTCTAACACATGTAACTGCATTTCTGAGCTTCATTGACATAGCCCAGCAGCTAGCTATGTCATGTGCATTGTTAAATCACTTTTATAATGACTGTTTCAGCAACAACGCAACTATATAGTTCACACAACTTCCAATTTTCTGAACAAAAAGTGACTTTCTTTTAATGATTTTCTATTTTTCATTAGTGCCTACGTGTACAGTGGAACCTCTCTTAACAAACTCCCTGAATTAAGGACATAACAGAAGAAACCTCCATAATAAGGACAAAAATTTTGGTCCCAACAGGTCTGGTTAATACATTGTTTACCTCTGAAAGAGGAAAACTTCTGTACTACAGCAAAAAATGGCCAAAAAAATTCTGGGTGCCAAAATGTTCGTAATAGAGAGGTTCCACTGTATTTTGCTGCTGAAAGATTTGCTATTTCATCTGATTAACCAAATATCGAGGAATTGCAGTTTATTTTTCATGATAGCTACACTCATACAGTAGCTACCTCGTACAATTAAGAGAATGTGAAGGTTGGTGCAATGAAGTTTAAAACCAAGAAGTTGATCCTTGCATTAGTGTTGGGCATCATTAAGTCATTTCAGAAACAGTTCACAAGGAGCAGTTCACAAGGAGCAACATTAGTGTTGGAAGAGGAGTAGCACTATACTCAAACAAGAATTCTGCTAAACTGTACGTGGTGAATTGATTTACCATCATGGGAACTAGCCTTCAGAGTTTGTTTCAGAGTTTGCACAAAGCATTTGGCAAGACTATTTGAGGCTGGATGGTAAGGAGCTCTGAGGATGTGTTTAATATAATTGCCTTCTAGAAATTGTGTGAATTCTGCAGAGACAAATTGACAACCAATGTCCGATACTAATTGTTCTGGCAATTCATGACGAACAAACAGTGACTTTAGGACTTCAATTGTCTTCTCAGAGGTAGTAGTTGACTACTGTACTTCTAGCCACTTTGAGTGCACATCTACAACAATGAAAAACATGTGACTCAAGTATGGCCCTGCAAAGTCACCATGAATATGTTTCCATGGGTGTCTGGCCATATCCAAGGTTGTAGAGGTGCTGCAGCCGGATTGGCTTGGTAACAGGTACTATACCTTGGCAAGATTGACAAAAATTGCCCAATTGTTCAACTGCTTTGTCTAGTCGAGTCCAAACTGATCACATGATAAAGTATGTCTATAATGTAGCTGTTGTACATCTAAAGAAAATAGTTGCAAAACTAGCTGCAGTGTCACAGTTGCTATGTTGAGTTAGCTAAGTTAGCAAATTGCCTGTTATGCAGAGAGTATCAGGCCCTGGAGAGTATAGAGGTATGAAAATATAAAGTCTAGCTAGTTATATTGTGGGGATAATGGCTGCAATCCATTTGGAATTTTGTGATGAAAAACAGAAAATCGCAAAAATTAATAGTGGCCTTATGTTCTCAGCATAATCATAATGTACAAAACGAGGTGCAGAGAATGGATCATCATAACCAAAGTTTCAGTTTTGATTGTAGCTAGCAGTAGACAGAGAAAGAAATACAGTGACTATGCTGAATACAAACTACATACAGGCACTTAAAATTGCAGCCAATTTCCATTGATCAACAGAGTTGGAATTTGGATTAAAATATTCACCATCAATTGGAAAATCAAGATAATTATACTTTTATCACTGTAGTCACTTATGCATACATGTATGATAGTATTTTTGGACAACAATAATTTTGTTTACGTCAGCTGCATCATTAAAACATACACCTGTATACAGTTGGAGCTACTAAAACAAAACAAATATAGCTGAACTGTCCATGAACAGGAAAATAGTATGGTGTATAAGTTTAATATTGTTTCCCTGAGTAATGGCTTTACTAAAGGGACAATGCAACTACATGGAAGCCATTTGAAGTGTGAATAAACAATACATCATCTAAGCGCTAGATAGTTGGAACAATAATAAATTTGATCTGTACAGAAACAGCAGTGTAAATAAAGAATAGACACTACTATTAATTCATCACTCATGACGGAAACAAGCTACAAAGACAGGGCTTAGCTCAAACTACTCACCATGCATGAATTGGCAAATCTGTTGAGGTGCAGTGCTTTTCATAATTATATTTCTCAACGTGTACAAATGCCTTTTCAACAAAGAATTTTAGTGACGATGATGAACTTTATTTCTACCACGTCATACTGTACATTTACAACTTTTTCACCCACATACAATTTGCACAAAGAAAAATTCTTATGGTCCATAAATAGGTAATTCTGATGATGTATAGATTTTATCGATTGAGTTTTGTTTCATTGCATTGCAAAGTGCAAGGTGCAAGTGTGGCATGACTGTATATTTTTACCCAGTTTATTTTTAAACAAAAGTTAATATGTGATATGACTTCAGCAGTTCACATATATATGTTAACAGGTGTGGTCACTGATGTATGTGCATGTGCTCAGGATATAATAGCATGGAAGTTTGTGCAGGCATGATTTCAGGAATAGAAGGCCAACAAAAGCACCCAACATTATACCAAATACCCATAAATGTTTGCGGTACATAATTTTCATGGCTTTCTGAAGCTACATACCATGAAATTTTTAATCTCGTGAAAACTTATGCATGTCTGCATGTGCACCTACAAACTTCAATTCACCTTACTGATAAATCATCTGAATTTACTTTGATTTTGTTTTTGTATCTGTGTGTTATACTCCTTGATGGAGTCCTACACAGTAATAAATAAATAAATAAATAAATAAATAAATAAATCAGCGTGGCTCCACATATACATAGTATGCTTATAAAATTAAAGTAACACACATTCCTGATGTTAAACTGGATGGGCTCAAGAAATAAGCTGGCTTACTGCAAGACTAGACTATGCTTGACACAGGGATTACTGCTACTGTGCAACTTGCTTCACACACTCTTTAGCAATTAGCATGACACTTGAAGCAAAGATTAATCTGGATGCATTGCACTCATCTGGTGGCCAAGAACAAAAGTCTTCAAATCGTGCAACAAATGCAAATATCTTGACAAGGAGTATAACGGTGAAATATACAAATTTCTGGGTATACGTAGCTATAAGGACAATTTTCAAGATGCTAATGAATAAATCGCATGCAGCAAAATACACACTTTCAACATTTTCATATACGTATTGTTTCTTGGCTGGCTATATGCAGAATTCATAGAAGTCAGATCAAGATATTCTAATAAAGCATAATTGTACTATTAATTGTAGCATAATTGTATTGTACTTTTTTATACTCAAGCATAATTGTGATTTTGAAAGCACAATTTTGACATAACACAGTTTGCTTTTGAGCACTGCTCAAAGTGTAATGGGCTATTTTCAAAGCATAATATGTGACCGGGCCTGTGAAAACTGAGCATGTGGGCACAAAATACATCCCATCACTCTACAGGTAATATCTCAGTACTGCAATAGAATACTTACATTCTGTAACTTGTATCGTAAAGCCAATTAAATGAGTACTAACTGCTAAAAGTTTCATTGTCATTGCATATTAAAAGACAAGAAAGTTTGAAAAAGTAGGCAAAAAGCCAAAAACCATGTGCCCACACACTCTGTTTTTACATGCCCAGTCACATATTGACATACAGTGACACGTTAGATTACATACGGTCATCAATTAATATGTTATGTATGTGCTGTTTATACTAATTATGTAGCAGACATAGATGCAATTAAGGCTCAATCTAAGAAGATGCAACAAACAATGCTTGCACAAGACTATGATAAAGCTGCCTTATTGTACACAGAAGATTGTAGGATAGTGCCACATGGGGGTCCAATAATGACTGGAAGAGAAGGTACGGTGTGATAGTTAATATGTGATATATTTATTACAAGATTTTAAGGTTACGGGATACTGTAAACCCCACATGTACACTATCAATCATTTCTCATGATTAGGGATTTGATTTTTCTTAATGCATTGTTATCAAATGCTTATGCATTCTTAACTTCTCATTAATTGACATGGAATTCAAATGTTCTTATGGAAACATGAGTTGTACCCATGCCAATTAGTGAAAACTATGAACCAAAAATCAGACCAATGAAGAACCATGAGAACTTATGAACAATTCTAATGTTTGAAGAACATCACTTGTATAAGAGGATTTTTGAACAATGTGTATGGTTGCTGAAATATGACTACAATATGGCCTAAAGCAAGACACTGTGGTCACAAAATTAATTTTCAAATTGATATCACAAGCACTAGAAACATTATTTCTAACAAATGGCTTCATCAAGCCCTAGACAATAAGCCAAACTAGTAGTCTGTTTATACAAAATGTTAACAACTAGTTTGACAGTCCTGATTTTTGGTTCAGGAAAATTTTGCCATTAGTCAGCAAAACTATGCATGTGCTTACAGGTGCGCCAGTTGCTAAGTGTGTTGTTTCTATGTTATCTTGTACTGTTACGTGCGTTTTCTTGTGCCTTGTAACTGTCCAGTCAGCACGCTATGATTCTCCCAACAATTTAAGCCAGTTACCAGCTGATACACAACACAACAAAACCAAGCCCGCCTTAATTACGTAATAAATTTTTTGTTTGACAGTCACTGAGTTTCCCGTAACCTTAAGTAACACTAAAGTTATCCTGTACAAGTATTTCATTTCACATTAATTTTTTAGTACATTATAAATCAAACATTTATCACATGGGAAGATATGAATGCAGACGATTGAAAACAGAGCAAAATCGATAATATTATTCTGAATGCTAGCAAAATGAATATTCAAAATTTTGATTCACAGACACAATATCTCTATAGGGAAAGAAACTACAACATTTGTTCTGATGTGCTGGTACAACTCTTACAAGCCCCCTTATTTTGTCAGAAAATGACCATGCAATCATGTACAATCAAAATCTATATAGGTAAATTGTAAAGTATAATTATGTCCACAGAGTATCAAATCTGCTTCCATAGCTTAGAATACATGATTTAAAGGAAGCATGAAACTATTTGAGTGATTTTGTTGTATCCCTAATTGAAAATACCTAACCATCTTAATCAAGGAATTTTCCTAGTTAAAACACTATATATCAGTTGTAGGTCATAAATTACCTACACACAGTATGTTACACTCTACTATACACCACAGCTCTCCAGAAATATCTGTATTATTGTCTACTCATATAATTTACATGGACGTAGCTGCAAAGAAAATGGGAGAAGGGTTCAATAAGGCAGGAGTAAAGGAAGCTGAGGAGACAATTGATAAAATGGTTACCTTGGGAGCAGACTATTACTATGTTGATGGGAGTTCTGTTGCTTACTTGGAAGGAAAAAAGGAGTTTGGTAAATTCAAGTAAGAGCATCCACTAGCACTCTGTACATACATACTGTGTAATATGATGTAACACTCCAATCACACAAGGTAGACAGCATTAAATGTCTCTCTCTTTATGATAACCTCGATATGTGACTGGATTTGCAAAAAGGTATATTTTTCGAACACAAATTTTGACCTATCGTTTAAACTTTGAAGCTTCATAACTTATATGGCATATAATTCCCAAATTTATCATGAGCGTCGCTACAGTATCTAGCTGCATTTTGAGACTAAGAGCAAGCTGACCAGTATAAATAGTCAAGTGTTACTTCATTTGTTTACTGGTATGTAAAATGTGTGGAAAGGGTACCTTTACACAAATCCAGTCATGTAATTATGTACTTCCAGCTTGCACTATAATACAGTCTACATACGCATGGCTCTCAGTATGTAGTAGCTATAGAGATGACGAAACGTTACTATTTTCTCACTAAAGAGTCTAAGTAAAAATCCAAGCTTATACAACTTGGCAGCATTAGTTAGGTATAATAAAGCCATAAAGTGCATTTAGGTTGATCCAAAATGCCTCTAATGACATGCTACAATTCATGTTCGAAAGAATTGCTATTGATTGATTAACTAATTCCACCTAGCTACTGTAAGCAATGCCTTTAAAGTGTAACACAAAAACTATTGACTATCACTCTGGATTTGCTGGCTACTTTACAAGGCACACTGAATCATGCAGTGTAAGCCTCACATTACACCAAACCACTTGCCTTATTTTTCTTTAATGCAATGGACTAACAATCTTTAAAAGGTCAACTTCGTTTTGTGAAGCCACAAAGTAATTATATAACAACAAAACCACTAAATACTCAAGAGTTGCAATCAAGCTACTACAACAAAACAAGAGCTACATTGTATAAAACTAGTTTATCATGTCTCAATGAATGTTTTCAAAGCAGAATCTATCACAATTCTTACATCACACGCATGTGTATTATACACATGCATGACTAACTGACTGGGTCATTAGCTATATTCTTTTATTGTGAAGTATATTCTATGCACTATAATGACCAGTGTTGGGAGTAACATGTTACTTAATATGTAACGCATCACGTAATGTTATTACTTTTGTGGTAACTAAGTAATATAACGAAATACACTATAAAAACAGGTAATATAACTCAAGTTACTTTACTTATAAATGTAACATGTTACCTAAGTAATATAGTTACTGTAACAAATCAAATATTACATAATATTATTACTACAAGTAACAAAGTTCTAATCTTGTTAGAAATCCACTGAGTAACGCCTAGCCACAATGAAGTAATGAATCCTACTGAATGAAGCTTATTCACAAGCTTTTTACATATAACCAAGATTTGCCCATTGTCCAACAATGAAATCATGTCACGTGATAAGGTTGTAGTTTCACACGTGATAGCTTAAGGCTGTGGACACAAAGTAATATAATATGTAATATTATTATAGTTACTTTATTTTATAGGTAATATGTAACTGTAACTAAATAGTTCAGTTGCAAGTAATAAGTAATATGTAACTAGTTACCTGTAAAAGGTAACTTTCCCAACACTGATAATGACAATACACTCATATTGTCCTGTAGTTTTTCCACGATATGGCGCAAAGTCGGTGGTGAGTGGATGGTCTTTAGTGATACATTCTGCAGCCAAACTCTACCTAAACCTCCACCTGCTTGAATTCAAGATGGATGACTTGTTACTGCATTTAGACTTTTAGGATTTGAACATACTGTATGTAGAAGTTTATTAGTGTATTGTTCAACATAACAATTTGCTAACTTATTTACAGTATTTCAGGTTGAATTACATAATTATAGTTCATCAACAGTACCACACAAAGCAGCCAAGCTGTGGAAAAGGGTGTGGCTGTATGGCTTTCAAAATTTGTGTGAAAAGTTGTGGAATGAAAAAGTGGTTGCATGCTATATTTGAAGAAGGAGATATTCATAACATAACAATTTTGCAAATTTGGTGAATGCTCTATTAGAGTCAGTGAATACAGTCATTATGGATTTTGGTACTATACAGAGTATTTCAAGACTACTTTTAAGCAGAAACACTTAGTACAGTGCTACATACATCATAGGGACTAATAAACTTCCCTTAATAATGAATCACATTATAGAAGTCAAACGTGTCAGACGTGTCGCCAGTAGCGGTGTGAATATAGTTTACAATTGTAGGGATTTCATTAGCTAGATAAACAGCCATCTAACCACTCAATACGTCAAAGCAAAATAAAGTTATTGTAAGTGTATAACTGCTACTGCTTTGAGCACAATTATTTTGAGTTACTCTAATAAAGCAGTCACTCATTTTTAGATTTATTTTTTTGTTACAGCGCACAGCAATCCTTCAAAGAATAATTGTAGGCTTTGAAGCTTAGAGTATTATTAGCAGTACCATATGGGCTAATGAATTCATTGCAACTATGAATCTTGTTTAAGATAATAGTGGCGACATAGTCAAGACTAAATGACACCTATAACCATATGAATATAATTTGCACTTGTATGGATTTCATTAGTTAGATAAGCTACTGGTTGATCAATAAAGCTGTCTGCACACATCAATTAGCTCTCAGTACAACTATTTATGATTTATGACAAAACAATTTTAAAACTCTCTAATGGAGCAGTCTTTCGTTTTTTAAGTATTAAATAGTTGGTAATGTAATAAAGCTTTAATAATAATATCAAACATATCACCAGTGTTTGCACAGCAAAACTCATGTATGGATACTAAATAATACTGACTGATACTAACTCTAGATCTGTATTTTATTCAGTATTGCTCTGTCTTGGGACCATCTTGGGACAATTATTCAAATTCTGTCAAAATTTGTACACTAATAGTCTACTACTATGACTAGTAATCTACTTTTGCCTCTTTCTAAGCTTTACTTGAAAAAATTGTTCCAAGACAGAGTGATACTGAGTACAATTCAATAAGAGTTAGTATCAGTCAGTATTTTTAGTATCAATACATGAGTTTTGCTGTGAGCAGTTTTCTCCTTTGAACAGTTATGTCTACAGCTTTACTAACAGCTTTCAGCTCAGGCCAACTTATTTTGGTATGCTACACTGAAAAAGCCATTAATCAAGTGCATTTCCGGCTACTGAACACTGGAACAGAGGCTGTTCTTGCTGTGTATCTGTCAGTTAAACTGTAATTTTATGCTTGACAACTGAACATGTGTTTGGTATAGTTGATTTATACTCTTAATATAGTGAATTTTGTAAACAATTGTTCACTGAGCTATAATTTGCACCACAAATGGCACATCTCTTTGATGCACCATTTTGGTAGCTCTCAAGGAGCTATACATTAAGAGACAAAATAATCATATAAGCAGCTATAAAACAACAGTACAACTCCTTGCTTTGCATGCACATTGTATTTTTGAGTGGAGATGACTGGAACAGAGTGGTTGCACTTCACCATGTGTATGTTGTTTTGCCATCTGCAAGATGCTAAATGAATGCAACTATTTAGTGGCTTTCTATGGAGGTGACCTAGGGTCTTACAAGTAAGGTTACACTGTGGGCCATGAATTAAGGTATTTAAAACAGAAAACAGAAGTTCAAAATGTTATTTGCAAAGCTCAGTTATAAGCATTTGTTCAATTGTGCCATTTTTGGGACTTTTTTCAATGGAAAGATACGGAGAAATTTTGCCTATTTTAAAGGACAAAATTGTTACAACTCCACCATCCTATGACGGATTTCTAAAAACTAAGTGTTTATGAGTTCCTCAGGGAGTACTACATAAGGCTATACTAAATAAAAATTATTTCCATTAATTTTAAAATCCTCCCGGAATCGCTAATAATAGGTACTGAAAAGCATTGGGGAATATTCTGCAATAATCGGATGAATTCTAAGAATAATTGGTATAAAATTATAAGTTTTTGTTGTGGTGCAGTGTAAAAATCTTTTAGATTTACTACCAAAATAGTGCAAGCATAAAAACGGTGAAAACGATCGAGATACTCTAATAGAGCAGTCACTTACTCTAATAGAGCAGTCAACTTAGAGTCTATAATTCTAATAGAGCAGTCACTTGTTTAAAAACCCTAACAAAAATACTAATTTGGCACACATATTTGGGAATAATTTGAGTATAATAGGTAGACTCAGGAATAAATTTGAGCATAATAGGTGAATAAAAAAAGAGGTGCCAGAAAGAATAATAGGAAGATTTTGGAGCATAATAGACTTAAGCCTATGTAATTATTCACTTCATATTTACATCATATTCATATCATGTGTATCATATATAGGCCACACTAGCAAATATAAGGTACATATGTATGTGCCATGGGATTACAGATGAAGTAAATGTGTTACTATAATTATGTGCTGTATAAAACCACTAGCATACACATGTTGCAAATATCACATGTGATCTTTGTAATATTCAAATCATATTCGAGTTGTCTCACATTACAATGCACATATAGTTAACTATGTTTACTTCATATGCACTCTGTTACGCATATAGACAAATACATAATTTTTTCCAGTGTTAGTCCTCGGTCTTGTGCGACCACAGTCAGATCAAGCAAAATGAGATCTTGTGGGCACAGCAAGGAGTGTGTACATGTAAAAAAATTAAAATAATAGATAACAACACACCATAACAAGAGTACTTCACATACTAAATGTTCGTCGTTCCACTGGCTACAGTATTAGAACATAATTATCTTGGAATCCTTCTCCACCACAAACTATCATTGGATCCTCACATCAATTACATCTGTAACAAGGCAAATCGCCTCCTTGGGTTCTTAAAAAGAAATCTCCAGAATGCACCATCAGAAATTAAAGAACACATCTACAAGCAATTGCTCTTACCATCATTAGAATACTGCTCAGCCATCTGGGACTCCTATCATCACTAGTACTGATTAGTAAACTAGAAATGATTCAACACTGCACTGCTCATTTTGTTTTGAACAAACAAACCCTGGCACAGATCTAACCAAAACCATGATAGCATCACAGACATGTTAACCAGCCTTGAATGGCCTACACTTCAAAACAGAAGAACAATTGCTAGATGACTCACCCTCCTATTCAAGATTGTCAGGAACTTACTTGCAATACCCGATCATTGCTTACCATCACCAACTCCAATGTCCTACATCTATGCTCAACATCCTCTCGAGCTAACTCAATTGCAAACAAGAGTCAATATGTATAAATACTCTTTCCTTCCTCAAACAATTATTCAATAGAACTCCCTTCAAATTCCTGACATTGACACAATAGATCTCGAAACATTTAAGAACGCTGTAAGTAATATAATATGTGATTGTATTGCAATGCTCATCAGCGTATTGTCCCTAGTGGATTTTGCTAATTAACAATAATAATAACAAAATTATGTGGATTTAAAAATTGAAGTTGTTAGAGTGTGGAAATGTAGAAAAGTATTTATCATTCCTATAATTGTTGGGGCATTAGGATCCATCCCAAAGGATTTATCATTTTATTTAGAGAAGGTCAACTTGCCAACATCTTTAATTCAGACATTTCAAAAGACTTCGTTATATTCTACCACATCACTGTTACGGCATTATTTGACAATTTGACTGATGTTTTGTTTATTGTACTTTGTGTGTCTTATAGCTAGCTGGCAACTTTTTATATTAACCTACACTCTTGGTTAGAGTCAGGTTCTTTTATATACTAGCAATGTATTTCAGGGGCGGATCCAGGAGCTGTCAATGAGAGGGGCACAAACAGGCTGAGTCGTTGTAGGTACCATTGGGGAGAGCGGATTCTCTTGTTAGTTGCACTAAGCAGCAATGATCACTCCTTAGTAGCTTGATTTTTGTCATTATGGTCTTTGCAGACGGTCCAGAAGTCTTTAAAACTGTTTAAAAAGTTAAACAATAGCAATACAATAATTATTTTTAGAGGCGCGTAGTACGTACGAAGGTGCCGGCATCGCGCATATTATCTATGGTGCCGGGTGACAGTTTGACTGCTTTTTAATTTTGGATTCAGGTGAGTTTGCAATAAATGGTGGTAAAATGCAGTTTTCATGAGCTATATATATAAATCGATTTTGGTCCGATAAGGTATATAGAATTTCTATCAAAGAAGAAACTATGCCTCTTCCAAAGGGGGGGATTTGCCCCAAATGCCCCATCCTAGATCCGCCATTGTATTTGTACCTATATTTTGCTGTGATAAAATAATTATAATAATATAGCTACATAGAGTAAAGTATCAATTATCGGACAATATGATGTTCGGACAGCTGCCATTCTTTTCCTGGGAATCCTGCAGCTTTGGTTATTGTACCAAAAGGTAGGCTACAATAAGCAATAATTATCCTCCAATAATCAGCTTTGCATGATTAAAAGTTTAAGAGTTACAGCCAATAGTATGCTTAGTCCGATAAAATCTATGTTCGGATAAAACTATCAGTTGTCGGACTTTGATTTTTACTACCAGTAAACAATGTCCAATTTATTTCAAATTTGTATGCAATATACCTGTACTCATTAGCTATTAATGGCCAAAAAATGGTTTCGTTATCTTTAGCATAGATGGAGTACGAGCCCCCCAAGTTTTAGTGGTATTGTCGGACGCCCTCCGCTTTAATTTAGCCATGCCCACCAACAGAGTTCATGCTTTTTGCAACAAATGCACCAGTGCTAAACCACAGAAAAAGGTAAATAAATATCTTTCAAGAGTAGAGGTGTGTTTTAAAGTTGATATTCAGGATATTTGTATTGGAACGCAGTATTTTTGGCTCCTAAATTAAGGAGATGCACGCTAGGTGGAAAAATGAAATTACGAGGCACAACTTTCTGACCAACCACATTTGTTAGTCTTGGTGCCTCAATCGCGAATACCACCTAGAAATGAAAAGATATTCCATTTTATACCTTCTATGGATGCACAAAGCAACATTTTCGTCCTTTTTGTTTCACCCATATAAGGTAGAGAAAGAAAAGCCTTTCAATTTTCGTGACAGTATTTGTGATAGGACACCAAGACTAGCATATGTAGGTGGTCAGAAGGTGGTTTTGCATAACTTCATTTTTCCACCCCGCGCGCATCTCCTTCATTTAGGAGTCAAAAATACTGCGTTCCAATGGAAATATCCTGAACATTAACTTTAAAACACACCTCTACTCTTGAGAGATGTTTATTTACGTTCTTCTGTGGTTTAGCACTGGTGCATTTGTTGCAAAAGCATACAAACTCTGTTGGTGGGCATGGCTAAATTAAAGCGGAGGGCGTCCGACAATACTGCTAAAAATTGGGGGGCTCGTACTCCATCTATGCTAAAGATAACGAAACCATTTTTTGGCCATTAATAGCTAATAAGTACAGGTATATTGCATACAAATTTGAAATAAATTGGACATTGTTTACTGGTAGTAAAAATCAAAGTCCGACAACTGATAGTTTTATCCGAGCATAGATTTTATCGGACTAAGCATACTATTAGCTGTAATACTTATACTTTTTAATCACACAAAGCTGATTGTTGGAGGATAATTATTGCTTATTGTAGCCTACCTTTTGGTACAATAACCTAAGCTGCAGGATTTCCAGGAAGTGGGTGGCAGCTGTCCGAACATCATATTGTCCGATAATTGATACTTTACTCTACTGGCTCTAGCTAACTACTCTTAGTTATTTAATAGCTATAAATAATAGTTGATAGCTAGTATCATAGCGAAGTAGTATTTAAATCACACTAACAAATGTACGATCACGCCGGGTACAGTAGAAATAATGATTAAAAGAGAAATATGGCCAGCTATAGTTACTACAATCATAGTTAATCACCCTGACCGCCTGGCAGACTCCTATAAGCGTTCGAGCTTTAATCGGATGGCTGCAGGTTCGAGGCTGCCCAGGTCCAGTCATGGGTTTTTTTCTCCTTTCTCCACCTTTTCAAACACAATTTATGTAACAACTCTGGATAGGCTGTAGGACCAAGTGTCCTACAGACCTTCAGCACTTGTGCTGTAAAGCCTTAATAAATAAATAAATAAGCTAATCAACACGTCGCGAAAACAACTTCATACAACCGGAAGTTGGTGTTACGTTGCATGCGGCCTTGTGCAAATCCATATAAAAATCGTGCGCGCTAGGAATAGTCTGTTAATCATCGGAGTCGTGTCATTCAAGTTAGGTCAGCAGATAACTTCCAAGAGGAGACAGCGTCATTCACAATGGCAGGAAATCAAGGTAAACATCTTGTGACATGTGGCTATAGCTAGCTGCATTAGATATTTCAAGTCTAGTAGTAGGCATTCCAGTATCCGAGATTTTTTAATAAAAAAATTCTCCGTATATTCCCCAATAGAACCCTGGCACAAAATGACAACTCGTGTTCAACTTGGGATTGTTCCGTCGTCCGAGCTCCAATGAGGGTGAAAATCGCTGTGGGGTTTGTTCACATGCTGATCATCATGAAAATCTTAGTTTTATCGTGCGCGTTACATATAAGTAAGTTTTGTGTTGTTTTGTAATCTTTTCAAGCCTTGTAATGTATGTAGAATACTTTAAAACTTAAAAAAAACGTACGGTCGGGTGGAAGGTAGTCACTGGTGCTTACTTTAAAGTGCGTAGTTACTTCGCTCGGGTTAGCGATTTTCAGCTCCAGAGCAATTTTCTGATGGTTGTGTCATCAGCTCAAAAGTATAAACCACTTCAAAGTCGGCATAACAATGCCATAATTGAAACCACAACTCCACCTTAGGTATTGTTGCATCATTGTGGCACCACTTTAGTTGTTTACCTTTATAAGTTGTTAACTTGATGTTTTTACCAACTTGAGATAGCCACTTGCCTATGGGCATACACCATTGTATTGAGAAGTGTGCAGTAGGTGAAACATATTTGCTCACCACAAAGCATACAAAGATCGCTGAGATCCAATAAGACCTGAAGTTACTCTCATTACATGTACAAACTTGTAGCTAGAAGCAACTGCAGTTTTCAAGATAGTCCAGATTGCTAGATGGCTTCCTGATTCAATTGTGCCATTTTCCCCTGTAAAATGTATGGGGAGCCCTGGAGAAAAAATGTACCTTTTTTTCAGTTTTTAAGCACTGTGCATGCCAAAGTAGCTAATTCCAACCCTACAAACTATATATTTCTGAGATCAGCAATCAATACTCTATCTATTGAGCATATAAAAAGCCCGTTTTTCCAAAATTTTAAGATCAGTCTGGAATGCCTACTAGTAGTAACTTGTAACCTACTCCTCACGATTAGTAATTGAGTACCTAGAGGTTAGCTATTTAGAACATTTTCTAATTATACTGTTAGTGCATGCTGTAATTTACAACAATTCTGTAAATATAACCTGCCTAATTTCAGTCATGTATGCGTCATCGATGCTAGATCGTTACTAGTTAGCTAGCTACCGACTATACTATGTCGAAGACCACAAATTGAATTAATGATTTGTAGCTATTACCAACTACCACGATGGTTCAATCCACCATTGTACTATAGCTAGCTATACAGAAACTGCATACCGTAGCTACCTATTATCAGCTTCTCGATCACATTACTTCCATTGGTTTTATTATTGTATTAGCTAAACACTAATTATCCACATGGAATTATTGTGGATCTCATTGCGGTTGTACACAAAGATAAAGTATTTTATATTAGTCAATCATGGAGCCAGACAAGGTGTTTTACCAATAAGACACCTGCTATCAGGTTTCTTCGTAAATATGAGGCCTTGACAAATCAAAATAAACTCTCCACGCTGTTAAAATTGTTTTAGGTGCTACCAAGAGTAAATAATGGAAGAGAGAGTATCCAACTGCCATATACTGCATCAAAAATGGGCACGTCAAGTAGAGAAGCCATCCTTTAGTGCTTTCAAAGACAGTGTTGAATGAAGTAATAAACACCTGCTATGTCAGTCTGTTTGTAGTGCCCAGGCATGATTTGAAGTCAAACAGTCTGAGCTAGAAGGTGTTTATTACTTCATTCAACACTTACTTTGATAGCACTACGGGATGGCTTCTCTACTTGACGTGCTCATTTTTGATGCAGTATATGGCTGTTGGATACTCTCTCTTCCATTATTTACTCTTGGTGCTACTGTAAGGTCACTAAACTAAAGCTAAGACAATTAGCTCCAACTCACAAGTAGATTGATAATAACGCTAATCATATTAACATTCCATGGCTTCTGGTAAAGTGGTCTATACACATAATACACAAGAAAATACAAAAGGACAAAAGACCAGTAAAAAGAATATGGTTACAAGGAAATTACAAGTACATGAATACAATAAGCTAAATGAATTACAGAATGTAAAGGTTACATGATAATTAAAGTGAGTATGTGATGAAGTCACTTGTTTGTACAACAGAGTTCACAGTCAGATGGCTTCAGTACAACTGCTACAATACCCCCCCTCAAACCAGTGACTGCTATGTGAGCATTCTATAGTCTGCCAGCCATTTAGGCCAATGTACATAGCAACCAGAGTGAGTTCTGAGTGGTTGTTGTGATGTTGACTGGGATGATAGGGGAGTAGCAGACTTTGATGACTGTGGGGTGGTAAGAATGATTGGTGAAGATGACATATTAGAGTCAATAGCTGTATCAGAAGAACTGTTGTCATCGATATAGGCTGATTTAAGTCTATCAAGTGAAACAAATGTAGACTGTCAAGAAATGTCCAAGGTGTAGTGTTTGTGATCCAAGGTGCAGTGTTTGTGATCCAAGGTGCAGTGTTTGTGATGTCTCTTCAAAACCTGGAATGGTCAATCATAAGGAGCTTGTAGTGACCTTTTACTCCATCATATCTCACAAAACATATGGACATGTAGATAAATCTATACTTAAATATGACTTTCTTTGTTGTCATCGCACGGGACTTGGTTGGATCTGTTGCATGAAAGTTTTGAGGTGTGTGGCATAAGATGTAAGATCTAAAATGTCATTGGAATTATCACTTGTGAAGAATTCACCTAGAAGATGTAAGGTAGTTCCATAAACTAATTCAGCAGGGGTGCACTTCAAGTCTTCCTTAGGGTGGTACGAATGCCCAAAATCACAAGTGGTAGTACTTTAGTCCAATGAGTGGTGTCAGTTATATTAAACACTTCAGTGCACTCTTCAACTGGCAATGGAATTGTTCTACTAAACCATTGGCATTTGCGTGGTATGATGTAGTCCGTATTCTTTGTGCACTAAGGGGTGTCATCAACTGCGTCCATAGGATGATTCAAATTGAGATCCTCTGTCAGTAGTAATAGTGGACGGTACACCAAATCGAGCAATGCAGCTACGAACAAAGCTTGTGCTACTGTTTAAGCTGAGATATCTGTTATTGGTAATGCTTCTGGCCATCTGGTAAATCGGTCTACACAAGTAAGTAAATAAGTGAATCCCTGCGATATTGGTAGTGGTCCTACTAGTTTCAATATGCACTTGGTCAAACTGGACATCTGGAGTGTTAAAGGTAGCAAATGGTGTGACAGTGTGGCAATGAATCTTGGCTTTTTGGCACTGGATATAGGAACAGGCCCAATGTCGTATGTCTGAATTCATTCTGGGCCAAAAGAAATGACTTGTTATCAGGTGTTGTGTGACTCTGATACATGGATGGGACAAGTTGTGTAGTGCATCAAACATTGTATGTTTGAATTGCTCAGTGACATAATGGTCTTAGTGTTCCTGTAGAAATATCACATAACAGGGTGTCACTACACACAGGCAAAGCAACTCTTGCAAACTTGATAGTAGTGTCTAGTAAGTGTGAGTCTTGCAGGTCAGTTTCACTGGGTTGAGCCTTAGCCATCACAGTAAAGACTATAGTGGGTGTGATAGCATTCATCTGAGCTGAATCTTCTCCAAGACTTGATAGAGCATCAGCAACTGGGTTCCCTTTTCCTGCAATGTGACAAATGTCACTGGTAAATTGGGAAATAAAATCCAATTGCCATACTTGGTGTGGTGAGTGATGGTGTAACATAAGAGTGTAAGACTATGACTACTACTACTGTGTTAAGACTATGGGTTAATCTGTTAACACATAAAACTCACAGCATTCTATATAATAAGTATCTGAAATGGCGGATGGAACAGTAGACTGCTAGGAGTTCTCTGTCAAAAGTACTGTTACCATTGTTCTGCTGGTGATAGTTTTCTAGAGAAGTAAGAGAGGGCACCACTTGCCCTCAAGATGTTGTTTAAGGACTGCCCCAATGGCAATGTCAGATGCATCAGTCATGATGTTGATAGGGGCATCAAGCTTAGGGTGCACAAGAAGTGTGGCATTAACTAGTGCCTTCTTAATGTCCTCAAATTCCGTGGTGGTTTGGGTAGTCCATTGAAAGTTTGACTGTTGCTAGGTGTAGCTTTCAACAGAGTATTGAGTGGAGTCAGGATATCAACTTTTCAAGGTATGAATTTATTATAGAAATTGACAAGTCCTAGGAACTCCCTCAGCTGTTTCAGAGAATTAGGTTGAGGAAAATCTCTGATGACTTGCACTTGTTCAGGGAGTGGGGTTACACCCTTGTTATTAATGTGGTGGCCCAGGAAGTGTAATTGATTCACACCTTAGCAGGCCTAGGGTTGATCAATGATTATTAAGTAGCAAAAGTCAAGTCCACGTAGTACTTGGTCCAAATGTCTGTGCAGCATTCCTCAGTCCAAAACGGACCAAAAAGCATTCGTGTAAATTCAAAAAGTCCAAATGGTGTTATTATAGCTCTCTTTGGTATGTTTGTTGGCTCCACTGGAATCTGGTGGTAAGCATGTTTGGAGAATATGGTGCTACCATAAAGGGTTGCTGTAAAGTCCTGGATATGAAGAACAGGGTATCGGTCTGGCACAGTCACACGGTTGAGAGTTCTATAGTCTCCACAGGGTCACCAGGAGTTTTCTTAGGAACCAGATGGAGAGGAGAGAACCATTGATCCTTAGAAGGTTCGATGATTTCTTGACCCAGCATATTATGTTCAAACTCTTGACGGGTGATACATAGACGGTCAGGTGGAAGACGTCTGGCTCTTACATGTACTGGAGGATCAGTTGTGTTGATATGGTGAGTAAAATTGTGTTTCACTAGTAGGGGAGGTAGTCAGGGCCTTGTGACAGAAGGAAAGTTGGCCAGTAAGGCGTCATATTCTGAACTGTCCTACTGCAGGTGAAAGAGGGGCATAAAGATTCAACATGACATATGGTACCTTGTGTTAGAAGGTTTGTCATCATGTCGATGAGTCGTCCTTGTTTCATGTTGACTAGTAACCCATGTTCTCTGAGGAAGTCAGCTATTATTGGAGCTGACTTCCTCAGAGAACATGGGTTACTAGTCAACATGAAACAAGGATGACTCATCGACATGATGACAAACCTTCTAACACAAGGTACCATATCTAAATCAGCTGGATATTTGTGATCACAGACATCCACACTCCAATAATATTATTGGAGTGTGGATGTCTGTGATCACAAATGTCCAGCTGATTTAGATTGAGTTTGCCAGCAGATGGTGTGAGTACCATATTGACGTTGGCTGTGAAACGTTGAAGGAACAACTCTCACATAATTTTAGTGTCCATAGAATTGGCTTTGTCACCAAGGAGTTGTTGAATCTGTCAAAGTACTTGTGAAGGCTTGTGGTCACCCAGCTCCTCTGTCATCAAAAATTGTTGCAGATGTCTATGCTCAGAGACTGAAGTTCTCTTGGTCAGTTCATGCTTCAGTACCTCATACGGTGTCTTTTCAGAAGGGTTAAGTAGCAGATCCTGGACTTCTACTGCAAATTCTGGAGCTAGCAAAGCAATTACATAATCAAACTTGGTTCTATATGGAGACAGTGAAATGTCATGCCATATACTGGGCTTCAATCTAGGCAAACCAGAACTGCGGATCCTTTGGCCAAAACGGAGGTAACCGGATTTGGATTGCTGCTACTTGTGCGGTTGGTTGAGGTAGGACTTGAACCGGTGGATGTTAGACTCGATCTTGAAGTGGGCATCAACATTGGTGGAATCAGCTGGTTGAGACATCATGATAGCAGGAAATAGCTACAGCAGTGTTTTGTCGGGATCAACAATTAAAGGTCACCAAACTAAGCTAAGATAATTTTGCTCCAACTCGCAAGTAGATTGATAACAACAGTTACAGCACTAATCATAATAAAAGAAGTACAATACTGCATATACACAAGGAAATACAAAAGGATAAAAGACCAGTAAAAGAATATGGTTACAAGACAATAACAAGTACATGAATAGCTACAATAAGTTTAATGAATTACAAAACGGAAAGGTTAACTACTATAAATAGATACATAATAATAAAAAGTGAGTGTGCGTGATAAAGTCACTTGTTTTTGCAATAGAGTTCACAATCACGTAGCTTCAGTGCAACTGCTACGCTACGACTACACCTGTCTATTATTTTCTGACTGTTCTATTAGAGTATATCAATCTTTTTCTGTGGTATGTATTTTGATAAACAAGAATTTAGGCCCGTATTTGGTGATTATTAGTTTCTCATCCAGCCTTTCTAATTATTATTATGCGGGCGGGAGGGTATTACCATTATGCCATTGTTTTATAATATTAACACACTGATATACAGACCTTGTCCAAATTGTCTTTCTTTCTATAAACATTTCCTTCACCAGCTGATTCTAGCTACTTTTCATGATCGCCAACTGTTTTTCGACAGTCAACTGAAAGTCTGTTATGATGAAATCGATAGAACACGATTGCAACTGGCACTGCGGCAATTTGCTAAGGAAAACAATAGTTCTCCTGGCGATATATAGCGCATTGTAGCGTTCATCAACAAAAAATTATAACAGTTTGGTATCACGTGTTCTTCTGAGCATGCACAGAGTAAATAATGGCTTAACATGCGGTAGCTTAAGAAGGATGCGGGCGGTGGATGAGAAACTAATAATCACCAAATAGGGGCCTTATGGTAATGCACAAGTGTTCTGCCTATTATGCTAGCATTATGCTCAATGCTTTCAGGCACCTATTATGCTCATTATTAAGCCAGCATAATCGGCGGGTCCCTAAGTATAGCTAAGTGTATTTCTGATCCAGTTGAATTACTATATGTCACAGGTCACATGTGTTTCCTGAATAAACATTAATGTAAATGAAGGGATGAAAGCAGCTCCACCCCCTTCAGAAAATTGAAGTGAATGCCTAGTATGTTACTATAACACCCTACATCTTATAGCACCTAACCAGCGTTGAAATCGGGTCGGGTCAACCGGGTCACATTTTCTCTGGGTCATCTCGGTTTACAAATTATCGGGGCCGGATTGGATCACGTGAGAAACAAACTTGTTCCGTTTGACGACGTGGAAAATTATAAATGCTATCTCATAGCTCTTTCGTGAGCCACGCCCACTTATTGCATTTATGATTATGAGTATATACTGGGTCGAGACAGCATAGCTGATAATTGACCCAGGTAATTACAAACAAAAAAAAAACCAACATTTAACACATACATGCATACATGCATACATAAAATTATTTATTGTGTGATGACATGGTGGTTGGTAAAAGTTTCTGTGGATTGCTCTTCAATAAAGTTGTTAAGTAAAGTGTTCCATTCTCTTAAAGTATTCGGAAAGAAACTTTTCTGATACGATACAGTAGAACTGACTAGGATGACAAATCGATGTTAATGAAGCTGTCTAGTTGGATACTGAGTTGGTAAGAAATAAGGATGAAACGAATAGTACGAATATTCGTTATTCGTTCGTTAAGAAATATTCATATTCGTTAAGAAATATTCGTTATTCATTAAATATTCGTTAATCGAATAATGTATACATTTAACCTTGAAAACATTTTGACAACTGAAAACTGTCATTTTAAAATATAATTTTTCATCTTAATACATTTAAAAGGACTTTTCTTTTTTAACATTTAAAGTTTTAGTAGTAATCAAAGTGATTTTGTCCCTTTCAAGCACCTAATTATACAGAAAATTCTTAAAGAATAATTTGTTAATTCGTTCGTTAATTTGAAGAATATTCGAATACCTAAAATTTAATATTCGTTTCACCCCTAGTAAGAAATAAGATGGTAGCTGTATGGAAGGAGTAAGCTGATGAACAATTTTGTGCGTTACAAACATACGCTCAGCCACGCCCATTTATTAGTAAGTGCAGTATGTAGTACGAAACTGAGGGTATCTATGGTGAGGGGTAGCTATTGTCAGTAGGTGATGACCTTTTTTTTTTTTTGGTCTTCAACCTACAGCTAGGCTGAAGTTGCAATATTGACTCAATACGAATCGAACGCTCAAAACGTAGTCTCGTTCGCTCGCTCGAGACTAGCCGAAACATAGCTCTTATCGCACGCCTCGGCTTTAATTAATCCGGGTCACATCCGGGTCAAATCTGGGTCAGTGGGTCATCCGGGTCAGCAGTAGTGACCCGGTTTCAATGCTGGCCCTAACACTCTGGATTTACACCTCTTCAAACACTGGTGTTACACTTATTATGACACCTTTAGCACTCCTTTGTAACACCCTGTGAGTGTTATCACAGCACCATTTCAGCACGTTTTTACTGAAGGATTTATATTTTAAACATGTAAGTGGACACCCTTAAAGGTGTTATGACTATACACCAAAATTTTAACTGTGTATATACAGGCCCATAGCCAGGGGAGGTTCGGGAGGTTATGAAGAACTGCCCTCTTGGAAAAAAGGTCCACAATTTCAGTAAAAAGGTCTGCAATTTTAGCAAAATGTCAACCAAAAAGGTACACAATTTTAGTATATAAGTCCAAATTTTCAGGAGCAAAAGTCCATTAGCTACAGTTAGTACCACCATATCTATGGTACCACTAATAAGAAGCTGAATTAAGCGCTCCGAGTAACTCATTCAGTGCTTGTATTAAAATAATTCAAGATCGAGATACTCTAATAGAGCAGTCAACCACTCTAATAGAACAATCCCTCTAATGGAATAGTCACAATTACATTTTCTTTTAAAAGCTATATATAGATTGTCTAAACCAAGATTTCATTAAAACATAAGGTTTTGGTAGACAAGCACCTCCATGCAGAGCCCATAAATAGCATCCATGCTTCAACTCCATGCAATGTGTAAATAAAATTTCATTGTTTAAGACACACTTTGTTCTGCTCCACTGCCCCTGTTGATCATGGCAGAGTGCTCAATCTTTCCCATTCTTATTCACTGTGACATTCCAATATATTATATTTAGATACATGCATGTGCAGACAGTATAATTACAGTAGCAGTAGAGATATAGCTTTTCCAGATATCATCCATACAGCTGATCTTCAGCTTAACTAAATAATTGTCATTTTTATTGACTGAAATGCCACTAAATTCAACCTTTTAATATCTATTTTCAAAGAACTTTCCTGGGAAGGCATGCCCCCATACCCCCCTAGTTTCACACACCATAATATAATCTGAAACATGTCATACGGTACAGCTCAACTACAACTTCACACACGCATGGAGCTCCACGCATGGAACCACGCGTGATTTCGCATGGAAGCATGCTTTACGATCCATGGAAAACACAAATTCCACGGTAAAATAACCCACACAAACAAGCACTGTCAACTCGTGAGACCTCCGAGTTTTGCGAGGATTTTCACGTGATTTGCGTGGCGTGATCACGGACTCGTTCTTGCCAAGACTAGTACATAGCTACGTAGGTAGCTCACAGCTCAGCTAGTTATTTAATTTGTCAATTCACTAGAATAGGCATACTACGTATATACTACATACGTACGTACTTACTAATCGCTGAGAAGAGTTGGTGCAAATTACTGGTGCTTGCCCTACGAAGAAAGCCGGAAATAAGGCATTATTTGGAGTCAGGGATTTGCCATGCCTCGTTTGTCGTATGAGGCCAGACGCAGGGTGATATCGTTGCATAATTCTGATTATTCGGTGTTGGAGATCAGTAAGAGACTGGACGCCGAAAAAGTAGATGTAAGCCCTAGAGCGCTTTACAATTTAGTGCAGAAGTACCGCCTGAAAGGAACTATTAGGGACCTGCCACGCCGCAAGATGCCTCAAATTTTAACAGAAGAGATGAAAAGATTTATGGAGGAAAGGCTGCGCGCGAATGATGAGGTTACAGCTAGAGCGATGAAGAATTTGCTTCTGGAAAAGTGGCCGGATCTTGAAGTTTACATTCCCACCATCAAGCGTGTGCGAAGAAATCTAGGCTGGGTGTGTACAAGGCCTCATTACTGCCAGTTGATATGTGAGGTGTGTGCTGTTATTATTATATTTCAAAAAGTTAAATGCATGTGTTGCATAAATTTATGGCCTGCATATTGTATCAGCACTTCACTATCTCATCGTTCTTATGACTGCTTGACATCATGCATTATATTTGTGACTATATCACATCATGTCAATATATCCACAATGTTTTAACATACCATACAAGTTTGGACTAGCATCTCAAAACTATTAGTGGGAATCTGACACATATTATTGTACTTGTATGTACAGCTCTAGGTGATACCTACAGTTGACCTAAAGCACACAAATACGTATGTAGCTAGAGCTCCCAAGCCATTATTCACTCTTTTAAAATGATGTGTTTTTAAACTTTAGCTTAATAAAAGAAAACGCTTTCAAGATTTGGTGCAAAGAGCAACAAAGAACTACTGAAACATTTCAGGATGTCATTTTCTGCGATGAGTCAACTGTGCAGCTTGAGCAACACAGCAGAATTTGCTTTCGTAAAAGGATGCAGCCAAGAGTATTGAAGCAGAGGGCAAGAACACCCCATTAAAGTGCATATTTGGGGTGGAATCTCTGCCCGAGGAGCAACCCAACTGGTCATTTTCTTTGGCATTATGAATACCGAGCGCCTTGGAGCAGTGTACAATGTAGGATTGTTGCCATTTATAGAGGAACATTTCCCAGACCACCATAGATTGTACCAAGATAATGATCCCAAGCACTCCTCAAAATACATTGAATGTTTTTTGAAAAATAAAGGAGTAAATTGGTGGTACACGCCACCTGAACTGCCTGATTTAAACCCAGTCGAACTGGTATGGGGATCCCTAAAGCAATACCTAAGAAACTCCGCTAAACCAAAGAATCTAGCTGAACTGAAACAAGGGATTAAACAGTTTTGGCGGACTCTAACGCCTGAAGTGTGCCGGAAATATATCAGCCATTTGAAAAAGGTGATTCCGAAGATAATTCAGGTGGAAGGTGATCCAAGTGGATATTAACTATAATTTATATACAATACAATACAATACATACTGTTCCACATCATGTCAAAAATTATGCCTAAATCACTACATTGGGTTGTTCTAAACTTCTGACTGCTTTTTCAATTTTCTTTTAAGCTCCCTCCCCTGGTCATCAATTTTAACTATACAGTCGTGCCAGTCACTTTCTTCATCAGCTAGTTTTTCTGAGGGGTGAACTTCAAAAACTTTCTTCTTTACATAAGATATGATCTTGGGGTCTAGTTTTTGCTTCTCTTTCCCAGTCACCTTATCTTTCCCCTCCCATTAACGTTACTGTTAATTCTGGTGGCAGCATCCACAAGCTCGTCCAC
This sequence comes from Dysidea avara, assembly GCF_963678975.1. Taxonomy (NCBI): domain Eukaryota; kingdom Metazoa; phylum Porifera; class Demospongiae; order Dictyoceratida; family Dysideidae; genus Dysidea; species Dysidea avara. The sequence goes on along the minus strand of NC_089273.1, from coordinate 7,134,244 downwards.
CATTGCTGCGGCTAGAGATCTTCTGGTTTTATGCCTCATGATCATGGGGACGAGCTTGCTGGGGGGGATCGGCTCATCTTCCTACAATAAATACATATTACAATTAACATTTTACACAAATGATAACTTACTAAATAAATATATATCAAGTATAAAGCTGTACTACATGTATTTGCACATACTTGTATTTCTGTACAAGTTATTGTAACTGTTTGTGTAATAAGCCTAAGGTTATAAGCATCGGGACTTCTACATTCGATTAGGGATAATGGAGATAAAAAGTGAAGGGAGGTCATCTACACCTACGCATAAAATAGTGTATAATTCCTGACTCAGTTGTATACCCATAACAGATTAAATCTCTACCGGTATCGCTACATTTTAGCACGGCTAGTTCTGTCAAACATGTGCAGTTAAATAAGTCTTCCAGGCCATTCTATGGTTTACTCCTAGTTGAATAAACAGATTGAGATACAAATATGTACCGGGTGACTGGTTAATTGCTGGAGGTTGTTGACTGCCTGTTCCTGCCTGCTGTTGACTGGCTTCCTCCCTCCTTTATAGAGCTGGCAGGTCCCTGGTTGATAGGGCTGGCAGGTCCTTTGTTGATGGGGCTGATAGGCTCCTTGTTGACAGGACTGATAGGCTCCTTGTTCCCCTTGTACATTGGGTTGTTAGTTCCCTTGTTCCCTTTGTCCGTAGGGCTGGTAGTCCCATTGTTTCTCTTGTCCATAGGACTGGTAGTTCCTTTGTTCCCTTTGTCCGTAGGGCTGGTAGTCCCCTTGTTCCTCTTGTCCATAGGACTGGTAGTCCCATTGTTCCTCTTGTCCATAGGACTGGTAGTCCTCTTGTTCCTCTTGTCCATAGGACTGGTAGTCCCCTTGTTCCTCTTGTCCATAGGACTGGTAGTCCCCTTGTTCCTCTTGTCCATAGGGCTGGTAATCTTGTTTAAAGATTGGTAGCCTGATTGAGCCGATGGTAGTTGGTCATCCTGGCGGTATGATTGGGGGGTTGTGTCGGATCCATTGCCTAGGTGTTTCATAACAGGCTAAATTTCTAGGACTTTAATCATACCTGAGCTGGTAAGTGTGCTAACACTCTTACAAACACTCTCTAGTTGAAGAAGGATTTTCTCAAATCGAAATTCCTAGCAAGATAACAAATTAGTCCAATGTATTCATACATACGTATGTATACAAATGTTTTACAAAATATTAACTCGACTCACTATGACTGTTACACATACTATATATATGAGGGAGGGTGTATCCATTCACTGGACAGACTACTGGATTTGCAACGCCCAAAATCAGGGAGAGACTTTGGTAGTGGTGTGTAGCATAATTATTGTTAGAATTTTAATTATCTTCGAATTCTTATGTGTTATGACCTCATGCCCTAACCACCTGGTAAGTGAGCACACTGAAAGAAACCTTATATATGCTATCACCAATAGACACTTATGTACAATGTCAATATCTTTAAGACGGTATGGTAACATGTTCGACTGTGCTAAATACTTTTTACAGTACATGTTAATATAATCCAGCTATAAGATGTACCGTGTAACAACAAACATTGGCAAGAATGTCATTTGCAGGAGCTGAATTTATTTTGCTGAAATGTACACTGGCTATAAGTAAATCGGTGCTGCAACATAAGTATTTGGGACATTATAGCAACAAATTTTGGCGGAGAACTAAATTTGGTGGAATTGGCAAATTGTCATCAAATCGCCAATTTTTACATTTCGCCACGGTACGTACAGTAGTTCATTACAATGTTAAAATTTCGATACATAAAATTTTAAAAGATGGCACATGTAGAGTTAAAATTGCTGCAAAACACATCAGGATTGTTTATCTTCCCAATACTACAGTGCCAGTCCGCAACAGTACACATTTAAAATCAATTCACCTGTTCATCATTGTATCTTCCGATTTCTGCCTTCAAATTTTCCATCAATTCAGCAATGTCATTTATATCAATCTAAAAATATGAAATGTAGGCATAATTAGCAACATGAGATAACAAAAGCACAGTAATACACTATCTACTCTTAAAAGTTTACACAAAAAGCAAAGCCTTTGGCTACCAGGTTAGAATGATCATGTGATCATACAGCACTGGGACACATGTCAATGCAGAAAATCCTTCTGAGACGAGATTATTCCTCCAGAGGAGGCAGGGCTTTTTGATTAGCATTCTTTATGCGGAGAGCTGTGATCCCAGTCCATACCAATGCCGTGAATAGTGAAAAAGTCTTAGACAAAATGCTCCACACAATCTATGGTAGCATTAATCTGTGTTACAGGTTAATCACGTGTGTCCTTAATGCTTCCGCTTTGTGCTAAGCAATGCTCATTTCAAAACAAGTTTTATACACAAAATTGATGAGTACTATCTTCTTGGGTAATTTATAGTCTATTTTTAAATCAAAATTCATTGTCTGAAGCACGTAAGTTGCTCTTGTAGTCTTTGTTTTTACTATCGTACTAAGGGGACACGCCCATTGTAAACACAAAGCACTATGCTATTCCTAGTAGCCTGAGAGGCCAGCAGTGTATATTACAGGGCTGTTAAATGGTCATAGAGCTCGAAGCAAAACAGTGCTGTTAAATGGTCATAGAGCTCGAAGCAAAACAGTGCTGTTAAATGGTCATAGAGCTCGAAGCAAAACCTTTTAAAGCATTTTCAAGATGCTACTACACCAAAATTTCAAACTAGCCCAAAGCAACTGTCCTATAGCAAATATCCTATACACACATGAACCTGTTTGCCATCAAAATCGTAAATTATCATTTTCTTTGTAATGTCAACAGCCTATAGTACAAACAAAAGCATTGCAACATATAACATATGTAAATGATATTGTATAACAATGAATAAGATAGGCCTAAGGAGCAAGATTAAAAGCTGCATTACTCCCCATGTGGGTAGAAATATTTGTTGTTTGATGAATATAATTTGTAGCACAGTCATAAAGTACAGTAGTGGACAAAAATGAATTACCCATTTCTGTTTTATGCAACGGAATTTCCATTCCGCTTGCACTTGACATTTTTGTAATGACGGCGGCTGAAAGAGTGGAGTTGGAATCACCAGCAAAAGAGCCCAGTGGAACACAAATGGACTATAGTTCAATGCATTAGACTTTGAACACTTTACTACGAACAAGTCGCCTGCCTTTTGAGTTGTTAATGTAAACAGCAGTGCCACAAAATAAAATGTGCACTAAAGCTGCCCTTAAATTTTAATAGCCGTCATCCTTGGATTATACTAAACATCCTATTTCACCGAATACCCTTACTGAACAGCTAAGAGTCTGTAAAGCCAATCAGTGATCATACACCATGCACATAAGAAATTCAAATGCAAGCATGCACACAGTGAAAGTATGAATTGTGCTTACCGAGTTTTTGTCATCTTCTTCAAGTGAACATTCAGGTTCTTGATGCTACAAGTACATATATGAATATTAGAAAATAAAACACCAAAATCGCATTAGTGACTCGAGAAAACATGGAATAACAGAAACAGAATAACTGAATCACCAAAATTTATGTTGAAAACAATTCATAAATATTAAGCATATACACTCCACACATCTGCAGAATATTCAATGGGGAAGGCAAAATCATCAGTCTGATTTTTATGTTGAATGCTCATAAAGAATCCACTCTACAATGAACTTTTAAATCTGCTTAGTTATAGAGACAGCACAATCACGCGAGTTGATAGTACTTTTATTAAATTACTAAAAGCCAACTGCTAAAAACAATGGTCAAACGAAGAATAGCTCAAGAAAAGAATGCACACAAATTTATCCACTTTGCAAATCAACGTACAACGAGCATACAAACCTTGATATACAGCAACCACATACAAAATAGGTTTTACTACTAAATGCTAATCCTTACTTTTGATCTAGGTGAGCAGGGAGGAAATTCACTGACATCAATTATAAAAGGATCCTGTAAGGTATTTGAAAAATTGTTTTACGTCACATAAAGATAAGAGTATAGTGTATTTGCATGACAACATGGCATACCTTGTCACCCCCTCTCTTTGTTTCATCTCCCTTGTCACTCCCTCTCTTTGCTTCATCTACTGTCATCTTGTCAGTCAAATAAGTGGAAATATCTCTCAAACCCACCAATACATAATGGCAAGAGTGTATAATATAGAGAAAGAGAGTGTCCTACTGGAATACACTCGCCAAGCACACTGCTTAAAGTGATGATGCAATAGGCTGTAATCACATAATGTGTAAATGATTTGATCCTGGCCAATGCACCTGATTGCTGAAGAAGCATGATACCATGCAAATGCCATAGGTCAGCAAGTTTATTCTACTAGTGCCATTGACACCAATCAACAAGCCTTTCAGTTGGAGTTTCAATTACACAGTATACTCTAAATAAAACAATAAAGCCAAATTTTGCTATATCCCTGTACAGTAGCGGACAAAATAAAGTTTTTGTTCAATTGGCGTTCCGTTTAAGCTCAAGGTGGAAAGCAAACAGCCCTATTTCTGCAAACCAGTTAGCCCTTCACTATTACAAGTTGCATAGTGTTGTGTAATATAGAAAGACAAATATTTTGATGCACAATAGTACCGGCACTAAAGCCAGCAGCTTCCTTTATAGACAAAAGAATGCATAATTATGTAATAGAAAACGCATAATTTTGATAAATTTGATGACGCACAGATCATAATGGTTACCAGCAAAACATAATACACTGTAACTTACTGCTGGTTTCTTGTTCTTTTCACCACCATCATCATGCTACAGTACAAGAGTGTAACAGTACATGAGATATCCAATTTACAATTCAATTACCTTTAAACGTTTTTTTTTTTCTCTTTGGTTGTTTCTTCTCCTTCTTCTCGGTGTCTGCTTGCTCTCTAACACACTCTAAGTAGTTACCTATGCACATATATACAATTTCAAGTTTGATTTGAGATCATCTAAAATCAATTTTTTTATTTCAATCATTTAGACCATGGTCACAGATCACAGCACAGTATATATGATACCACTTGTACAATTTCCTCTGTCCCACTACTTTTTATATTTTTTAAATTAATTATCAAAGTACCTTCTCTCTGGTCTACTCAAAAAGTACTTTAAGACCACAAGGTTTAGCAATTGGAATAATGCAGAATACAGCAAAGGCCATTAACACCTGGAGGCTTTCTTCCTTGAAACATAGTCTACGGCCTCAAATTTTGGTTCAATGGACTTGCCTCATCCTTCTCAGCAAGATGGTGGCTATTTTTTAATGAAGGGCGCACTACCTCCTGCAAAGTTATGGCCGCTTGTTCACAGACTTCAGGTCACCGAAGTAGAATATATAATTATCCCTTGAACTCCCTACATATAGTGGCAAAAATCGCTAAATAAAATTTCCGCAAAGTCGCTGTTCCGCTATTCCGTGTTTTATAGCCTCCCTCGAAGGATTGCTTGTGCTATGCAAACATGAATTATACATCACCTGTAAACAATAAATCAGCTTCATACTCCTTGTCCGACCAAATAACTCGGCATTTCCCATCGTTGATGCTTCCTTCAATAATTTTATCGCTCCGGATAATGCTAGTTCCCTCATCGCCGAAGTCCACCAAAGCATTTGGCTTGGCAGATCCTAGAAAAAGAATTAGAATGACAGGTACAATCTTAACATCGACTTCCAAGTACTCAACGAAAACTATAAGCCCTAAACTTACCTTCAGATACACGTCTTTCAGAGATCCTGACCATTCTAAGTGCTAGAGTGTTCTTTCGAACCGTTCAGTTCAAGGCACGTGGTGATTGTGGTTAGAAGATCACGTGCAATTAAATTCTAATATATTCGCTGTGCAGGGCAGGAGTGTGATGCTTTAGCTCCCGAGCTCCTGTGCTGAGATCACTGTAAAGTTCTTTGAAATCACTGTAAAGGTCTTGCTCAGATCCCCTGAATGCGACATATCTTGCTTTTTTACTGCGTGGGTTCCACGGTTTCCATGCGTGTTTCACGGATTTCGTGAGGGCTCCACGATCATGCATGGAATCATTGCGTGGTTCACCACGAGACTGCATGGTTTCACTAGGAAGTAAGGCGAGTTAGTAAGCGTGGACCACGATGGCCATGACAATGGAACCATGCATACACTGATGTGGAAACATGCGTGATCACGCGTGGAATAGTGAAGTTATAGTTGAGCTGTACCGTATAAAAGGTCCACTTTTCTTCTAAAAGAACCTACCCAGACAAAAGTCTGGCTATGGCCCTGATATACCATTGTCTAACACACATAACTGCATGTCCAAGATTCACTGGCATAGCCTAGCAGCTAGCTATACCATATGCTTTGTTAAATCACTTTTATATGTGACTGTCTCGGCAACAACACAACTAGTTCACACAACCTCCAATTTTCTGAACAAAAAGTTGTTAAAATTTTTCTATTTTTCATCAGTGCCTGCATGCACAGTGGAACCTCTCTTAACAAATAAAAACACTGAATTAAGGACACAATAGAACAAACCTCCGGCAAAGAATTTGGTCCCAACAGGTTTGGTTAATACATTTTTTATCTCTGTAATCACATACTGATTTAGTTTCCATACATTAGTCTCAATAGTAGGAGTGCAATTAATCCCAAACCACATGGCCTTGTTTCTGTAATTGAACTGTAAAGTAGCCAATAAAATTGCAGAATAACAGAAGCCTTTTAAGCGCAACAAGAAAATGATATGATCTATAGCCAATCAAATGAGCTGACAATAGAAGCCTTTTAAGTGTAACATATGTAGACATTTTGAGTAGCCAATCAGAATTGCTGACTTATGAAGCCTTTTAAGTGCAACAACAAAATTAATGGTGTCATACAAACAAGGATGATGCAATCACCTGGTAGAAGTTAATGGCCAGATAGAACTGTACTACAAACTATGAAGGGTGGTCACTATGTGATTAGTAGGGAATCACACACATTAGAGTGCAATTAAGGAATAATTGTATGAATAACAGTCAAAATTGCACGAGGCGAATCTGAGTGCAATTTTGGCTGTTACGGGTACAATTATACCATAATTGCACTCAAATGTGTGTGATTACCTGTACAAAGAGGAAAACCTCTTTACATTACAGCAAGAAAATGGCCAAAAATTCTGGGTCTCAAAATGTCCATAATAGAGAGGTTCCACTGTATTTTGCTGCAGTACGTATTTCCCCATTGTTAGATTTGACCACTATTTCATCTGATTAACCAAATATCGAGGATGTGCAGTTCAGTTTTCAAGAAAGTTGCACTCATACAGTAGCTACCTCATGCATTGTACACAATTAAGAGAATGTGAAGGTTGGTGCAATGAAGTTTACAACTAAGAAGTTGATCCTCAAGTGGAACAGATCATGTAACAAACTATGACTATAGAGTGGAACTTGTCTAAGCCGGTCACCTCCGGGACAAGATTTCTTGGAGAGTAGGCAAGTGGCTGCTTTAGATAGGTGGATTATATACAGTATACATTTCTCACTAGGGGAATTTTAAAGGTAGTCTTTTTAAAGAGGTGGCCTTTCTATATAGGTGGCCGCTAAAACAGGTTCCAATGTAATGTAGCTATTGTACATCTAAAGAGAATAGTTGCCACAAACTAGCTACAGTGTCACAGTAGCTATGTTAAGTTAGCTAAGTTAGCAAATTGCCTGTTATGCAGAGAGTATCAGGCACTGGAGGGTGAAAATAATTATAAGTCTAGCTAGTTATATTGTGGCAAGTTCTATGGATAATACCTGCCTGCCTGCAATCCATTTAGAATTTTGTGATGAAAAACAGAAAATCACGAAATAGTGGCCTTATGTACTCAGCATTATCACAATGTACAAAACGAGGTGCAGAGAATGGATAACCAAAGTATCAGTTTTGATTGTAACTAGCAGTAGACAGAGATATAAATAAATCAGTACAGTAGACCCTCTCTTATCCGGCCCTCGATTATCCGTAACCTCGATTATCCGAAATCGGTTTTGCAAAAAAACAAAAAATCACGTGCGCTTGTTTTCAAAACATGGCGACGGTAAAACGCAAACGGAAGGTGCTAACTGTTGATGAAAAACTGAAGATTTTAGAGTTGCTCGACAATAATTATTCCTTAGCAGCAATTGCAACAAAATATGACATCAGTAAGAGTACCGTGAGCGATATTAAAAGGGATCGCCAGAAACTTCTAGACTTCAAGAAGGAAACGCTAGATATGGGAATGCATCACCAACCCAAGATGCTGAAACTAGGAACTAGTGCGATACTGGACAAGGCTGTGTATTTGTGGTTTAAACAAAAGCGGATGGATGGGATACCAGTGACGGGGCCCATATTTTGTGAGAAAGCCGTTCAATTAAGTAAGAAGCTGTTTGGAGACAACTACAAATTCGTTGCTAGTGAAGGGTGGAAATGGAGATTTTGTAATAGACATGGAATACGAAATATATCAAGCCAAGGTGAAAAGTTGTCTGCTAATTATGATGCAGCTGTGGACTTTGTGCCGTCGTTTCGTGAATTTGTCAGAGCGAGGAACTTTCCTTTAGATAACATCTTTAACTGTGATTAAACAGGACTTTATTTTCGTTTGTTGCCTAAGAAAACACTTGCTGCTTCGTTTGAAAAGTCAGTTGATGGGCAGAAGAAGGCCAAAGATCGAATAACCCTGAATGTTTGCTCTAATGCTTCAGGCACTGTCAAACTGCCCATTCATTTTATTGGAAAAGCTAAAAAGCCCAGGTGCTTTATAGGCATTAACATGGATCTTTTGCCTGTTGTCTACTCAGCACAAAAGAACGCATGGATGGAGTCTAGTTTGTTCCACGAATGGTTTCATAATAATTTCATTCCGTACGTCCAAGAGAAACTAGGCAAAGACTGTGAAGCTGTGCTGCTTCTAGATAATTGTTCTGCCCATCCTGATGCAGATGAGTTGGTTAGTGAAAATGGAAAAATCATGGCTAAATTTCTGCCACCCAATGTTACGTCACTTATTCAACATATGGATTAGGGTGTTTTGATTGGTTTGTAACGTATTTACAAGAAGAAGCTGCTGAGTAGAGTGCTATTAGCAGATGAAGATGGTAGGTCTATCATAGACTTTTTAAAGTCTGTCAACATGAAGGTGGTGGTAGATCTCATTAAGGAGCATGGGATGAGGTTAAGGCTGAAACACTGAGGAAATCATGGGAGAAAATCATACCAATAGACAACGAAGATGAAGTCATCCAAATGATAGAATTTGATGAACCTGCTGCTGATGTATTGATGATGGTGAGAATGTTAAATGAAGTCCAGAATGAAGAAAACCGACTTGAAGAAGAGGATGTGCTTGACTGGTTAGAGCAAGATAGAAATGATCAGGGTTACAGGGTCTACACTGATGATGAAACCTGTGAAGTCGTTCAGCTAGAAAATTCAGAAACTGGTGAAGATGATGTTGACCAAAGTGATGATGATGTCGATAGCAGTGAAGGGTGCACTATTTCTCATGGAGCTGCTGCAGATATGTTTGAAAAGTGTTTAAAATAGCTGGAATTTCAACCAGAGGCAAACATGTATAATTTGACGACAATACGTGAGCTAAGATCCCTTGCTATTAAAAAACGGTTTGCTTCAATGAAACAATGTACACTATCTAATTTTTTCCATGCGAAGTAACAGTGTACATGTACAACGTAACATTTTATTTCAATACAAGTACTGTAATTCAAATAAAGTGTACATGTGCATGTAAATATGTCATCCTAATGTCTCTTCAGTTATCCGAACGATTTCAATTATCCAAACACTTTATCAAATGGAAATATACACAGGGGGTCGGATAAGAGAGGGTCTACTGTACAGTGACTATGCTGAATACAAACTACATATAGGCACTTAAAATTGCAGCTAATGTCCATTGGTCTACAGAGTTGAAATTTGAATTAAAATATTTGCCATATATTGGAAAATCAAGATAATTATTATACTTTTATCCCTGTAGTAGGCAATCCAGTATCCAAGATTTTTAATAAAAATAACCTCCGTATATTCCCCAATAGAACCCAGGCACAAAATAACAACTCACGTTTAGCTTAGGATTGCTCCGTCATCCAAGCTCCAATGAGGATGAAAATCGCTGTGGGGTTTGTCCACACGCTGATCATCATGAAAATCTTAGTTTTATCATTTGCATTACATATAAGTATGTTTTGTGTTGTTTTGTAATGTTTCCAAGCCTTGTAATGTATGTAGAATACTTTAAAACTTTTAAAAACGTACTGTCGGATGGAAGGTAGTCACTAGTGCTTACTTTAAAGGGCATAGTAACTTCGCTCGGGTTAGCGATTTTCAGCTCCATAGCAATTTTCTGATGGCTGTGTCATCAGCTCAAAAGTATAAACCACTTCAAAGTCGGCATAACAATGCCCTAATTGAAACTATAATTCCACCTTAGGTATTGTTGCATCACTGTGACACCTCCACTTTAGTTGTTTACCTTTATAAGTTGTTAACTTGATGTTTTTACTAACTTGAGATAGCCCCTTCCTATGGGTATACACCATTGTATTGAAAAGTGTGCAATAGGTGAAACTTATTTGCTCACCACAAACCATACAAAGATTGTTGAGATCCGATAAGGCCTCAAGTTACTATCATTACATGTACAAATTTGCAGCTAGAAGCAACTGCAGTTTCAAGACAGTCCAGGTTACTAGATGGCTTCTTAATTCAATTGTGCCATTTTCCCCTTTAAAATGTATGGGAGCGCTCGAGAAAAAAATGTACCTTTTTTCAGTTTTTAAGCGCTGTGCATGCCAAAGTAGCTAATTCCAACCCAACAAACTATATATTTCTGAGATCGGCAATCAATACTCTATCTATTGAGCATATAAGTCCATTTTTCTAAACTTTAAAAATTGGGCTGGAATGCCTACCTGTAGTCACTCATACATGCATGTGGCATTTTTGGACAACAATAAGTTTGTTCACGTCTGCTGCATCATTAATGTACACCGTTGGAGCTACTAAAACAAAACAAAATTAATTTAGTTGAACTCTCCATGAGCAGGAAAATAATAATAAGATGGTGTATGAGTTTAATCTTGTTTCCCTGAGTAATGCCTTAATTAAAGGGACATTGCAACTGTATGGAAGCCATTTCAAGTGTGAATAAACAATACATAATCTAAGCACTAGATAGTTGGAACAATAACAATTTTAATTTGTACAGCGACAATATAGTGTAAATAAATTGTGACCGAATTTTGGAAAACCATAACAAAACAAAACCGTCGATATACGCACAACAGTACTTTTGTAATAAAACGCATTTAAAAACTATGGGCAAAAAACGCAAGCTCCAGAAAAAAATATGCAAGTTTTTATCGCCTCGCTGGTGGGCGAATTAAGCTGTCAATGGATAAATCCTGGGCATCATCATGTTCGCCTGTCCATCGGGGGTACAAAAATCTTTGTTTCATCTCCATACACGAAAAGATTCCAAAGTTACAGACGTTTGTTTACATTACGGTGACGAAAGAATTTACCAACGATCATTTTTCAGTGAATTTGCCTTCCTTCTCGAACAAAGAAGCATGCCTGGGGAAACCACTGTACCTTGATGGATGCACAAATTCATGGCGAACACAATGAGCCAAGATTCAATTCCATACGTTGTTATATCGATAAGTTATGATGGTTTATGTAAGTGCCTGTAGATTCTTTCCTCTATAGCTTCTGTATTATATCAAATTATTTGCTCGTCTGGCTGTCTAGTGCTGTATTTCCAACGCTGCTTAACTTAGGAAGCTGAAACTTGGCTAGTCCATTCCTCTGTCCCTGTAGAAAACAAAGAAACTGTTTTATGGAACAACCTTAAGTCCACTGTTACTGGGGCTGCCACTTTGTCATGTTATGTTATGTTATTATCAATTTTGTCAAAAGACCGGGTTGTACAAAAGGACAAGCCTGTAGGCGTACTTCCCACAAAAAGCACATACACACCAGAAATTACAAAAACAATGACATAAGCAAATACACCTGTAAAACAAAACTACTACAAGAACAAAAATAAATACTAACAAAACAAGAACATTAAGTATACAACAGAAGATTCAAAAAAGAAAACGACGGAGGGCTAAACGGAACAAGGGTGGCTGTTTAATTCGCAGGATGGTATGGGGTATGGTATTCCACAGAAATGGGCTGTTCACAAAGAAAGAGTAACGAAACGAATTGATAGACGATGTCACAGGCTGGAGAGATAGAGGGTGACACCTTGTGGGAGCTTGGGACAACTGAAAATGTTCACTAAATGGTAAGGAATTCCTGTGGTAGAGACTATCATGAATACAACAAATAGTAAAGTAGTTGTGACGCTGTTGAATGGTAGGCCACTTTAATGCTTGGATGCATTCGTCAGAAGACTTACTCCAACAGTGAGATGAAGGAATCCACCTACTATTGGAAGCCCAACGGGCAGCTCTACGCTGAACAGATTCCAGAGCATTGATGTTTTCAGCAGTATGAGGATGCCAAACTGGACTGGAATATTCCATAACGGGGCGGACAATGCATTTGTAAGCAGTAGATTTAATGGATGAAGGAGCATTGAACAGGCAGTGGCGAAGAAAATTGAGTGCTTTAGTAGCTTTAGCTGAAACATATTTACAGTGTTCATTCCAGTTCAGCTTTGTGTCAACTATAATGCCTAGGTATCGAATTACAGGATGGTGTAGAATAACAGAAGAATCTAGATGGTATGAAGGTAAAATTGGGGAACGCTTGTTGGAAATCACTATGCTATCACATTTAATTGGATTGAGACGCAAGAGCCACTTTTTCGCCCACTGAGCTATACTTGAGAGATCAAACTGCAACAATTTAACATCATCAGGTGATGAGATTTCCTTGTAGATCGTGACATCATCAGCAAATAGTTTGACTTTGCTGTGAGATATAACAGAGGAAATGTCATTAATGAAAAGTAAAAAAAGAACAGGGCCTAAGACTGAACCCTGGGGCACCCCTGAGGTAACCGGAAGCCATGAGGAAAACCTCCCATTAACTACAACACGCTGGCATCGACTTGTTAAAAATGCCTTTAACCAAATCAAAATATCACCAGAGATTCCAAGAGATTCCAACTTCAACAGTAAACGAGGATGGGAAACAGAATCAAAAGCCTTTGCTAGGTCTAAGAAAATGCAGTGAGTACTACTACGCTGTTCCAGAGAAGTTGCCCAATCATTAACTGCCTCCAAAAGTAAAGAAACAGTAGAGCATTTGTGGCGAAAACCAAATTGTCGTCATTTCATAATTATTATCTTAATTCCTGTGTAATTTTGTCTATGTATCCTTAGTTGTGTATGTATGTTTGTTTGTTTTTTTGTATATTATTAGTTATAGTATGTGTCTATTGTATGTTTGTTCAGGGCTCCACTGAAAATCAGTTTTACTGAGTGGACTCCCTGCTTAAAAATTACAATTACAATTACAATTACAATAGAATAAAATAAAATGCATTTTGAAATTGTGCGGATATCGACGGTTTTCTAAAATTAGGTCACAATTATAGGCACTTATATTATAACTCATGATTGAAGCAAGCTACGAAGACAGGGCTTAGGTCAGACTGCTCACCATGTATAAATTGGCAAATCCTTTTAAGGTGTAGTGCTTTTCATAATTGTACAAGTATACGAAAAAATTTGGAATATTCAACTAGAGTAGGGACGACAGTACATTGATAAAAAGTACTGAAACAAGTGCATAGGGGTAGTGAACAATACTAAAATACAGTTAAATACATGTAATTAGACGTGTTATATCCCTACTGTGCATTTCCATTATGGCATCTTAAGCACAGTAGAGATATAACACGTCTTATTATTTAACTGTATTTTAGTATTGTTCACTACCCCTATGTACTTGTTTCAGTACTTTTTATCAATGTACTGTCGTCCCTACTCTAGTTGAAAATTCCAAATTTTTTCGTGTACTTGTTTGTTAACTTTTTTTGTAAATAATTGTATTATAGCTGGTGACCCCACGCATACCACATCTGAAAAGGCACTGCATGCCCCAGCTATATCAATTATCATGTGAAAAGTGAAGTTACTATATACACTTCGTTGTCAGCTATGTTCAACCCGTTACACAGCATTTTAATCAAGATATTGTTGAAAGCATTTCGGGTCGATCTGAAAGCTTGTTTGGGTTTAAGTTTTACCTCACTAATACTCCCTCATCGTTGTAAGGAAAATTGAGGCTGATGTTTGGGTAATATTATTTTGTGGGCCACGCCTACTCCTTTGTGGTTCCTACTATACAGTTACTATCGTACTGTATGACAAGCCCTACTCTACCTTTTACATATTCATTAGCTATAACTTTGTTAACAATGATGTTACCAAATAAGCTATACTTTCTTTGTACCTGTCATAAGTTAGCTATACAGTACACATTGATCATTGTAGTGGGAATATGGTGGAACACAACAAGTAATTGTTGCACATAAAGACGATGTTGCTGGAGCGACTGACAAATGACAAGGAATTGTGACAAAACATAATATGCAGGGTTTCTATGAGATTATGTACTTAATACATTATTATTCATGCATTGAATTAGAAGTTTTGTATATGCATTTTACACTTAATAGTGTTAACAGCTTTAGATAGTTATTTGACTATTCCAATCATGTATGTATATGGTTTTGCTGACTTGTGTAGACAATAGTAAACACATTCAAGGATACATAAAGAAGTGTTAATACTGTAAGGCCACTCCAAATAAATTCTCTGTTTCCCGTCCTGGACTCAAGCATATTTGCATGCAGGCAGGCGGTCCATTTCCATTATTTCATTATACAAATTGGCAGCTTTTCAAGCCGTTATTTTCCAGGCACAACCATTAAAAGCATGCTAAGCTTGATCCTTCCTTTTAAGTTGCAAAAATAACACAAGCGTGAAGTGTGGCGGGCCAACTTGATAGCACTGCTGACACCGTTTCGATATGGCTTTTTCTGAGCCTGTCAGTATGCAAGAATAACGGAAAATAATGGAAGAATACGGAATAATGGAAGTTTTAAAGCTGACAGTAACCAGATGCGGGCAGTGGACGGAAAACAGAGAATTTATTTGGAGTGGCCTAATAGCGAAGAATGTGTTAGTCACAAAGAAATGCGTTTAGAAACACAAGCAGTTAAACCTAGCTGCTAAACAACAAACACACGAATACTAAACAAGATGTCTTACGCGTGTATCTTGTCAACGATGTACGATAGATCCTGTATAAGCCAAACGTCAAATTACAAATGTATTCTAAAAGTTTGGTGCGATAACATGTGTATTCACAATGATTATGGAAGCCCTATTGATATGGAAGCCCTACTGCTGAGCAATGGCCACGATAAAGAAGGATCAAAGGAAAATCAGTAAGCAATAGTGCATACATTGTAGGATATTTAAAATACTAAAAGTTTCATCTCCATGAAATTCAAAGCATTTCCGCCAAAGAAATAAGGCTATAGCTGTAGCCAATTTTCTGCTACGCTTGACTGAACGCATCAGGCATTGAGGCAGTTAGGCAGGAGAAAATTTGCGAAAATTTTTATTTTTTTTAATTTCGTAGCACCTGATCGAAAATGCTTCTGGTCGTTCTGAAGGCATGTTTGGGCTTGGTTATACCTGACCAATACTGTCAAGTGGCCATGAAGGGTTTGCAAAGATGATTTTGGCTTGATTTATTTTTGTAAACCATGCCCACATCTTCGTCGTCCCTACCATACAGTATTATCGTACTGTATGATTCCTCCACGTGTACAAATGCCATTTCAACAAAGAATTTGGTGACAATAATGAACATTATTTCTAATTATTGTAATTTTTTCACCCACATACAGTTTGCACATAGAACATCCATATGGTCCATAAATATGTGATTCTGATGGTGTATAAATTTTATTGATTTGAGCTTTGTTTCATTGCATTGCAAAGTGCAAGTGTTGTATGCATATTTTTAGCCAGTTTGTTTCAAACTTGTTTTAAACAAAAGTTAATACGTAATATGGCTTCAGCTGTTCACATATATATGTTAACAGGTGTGGTCATTCATTT
Organism: Dysidea avara; assembly: GCF_963678975.1. Classification (NCBI taxonomy): domain Eukaryota; kingdom Metazoa; phylum Porifera; class Demospongiae; order Dictyoceratida; family Dysideidae; genus Dysidea; species Dysidea avara. The sequence continues at coordinate 7,118,113 of NC_089273.1, read as the reverse complement.
ATGTGCATGTGTTCAGGATATATAGCATGTAAGTTTGTGCTGGCATGATTTCAGGAATAGTAGGTCAACAAAAGCATCAAGCAGTATGCCATCATTATACCGTATACCCATAAATTTTTGTGGTACGTAAATTTCATGGTTTTCACAATTTGGAAGCTACCATGAAAATTTTTATCTCATGAAAATTTATGCATGTCTGCATGTGCACATATGAACTTCAATTCACCTCACTGATAAATTAGCGTGGCTCTACATACAGTATGCTTGCAAAAAGTAACACACATTTCTGATGTTAAATTGGATGGGCTCGTGAAATAAGCCGCTTACTGCAAGATTAGACTATATATGCTTGACACAGGGATTACCACTACTGTGCAACTTGCTTCACACACTCTTTAGCAATTGGCATGACATGTGAAGTAAAAATCAATCTGGATACTTTGCAGCTGTGTGGTGGCCAAGAACAAAAATCTTCAAATCGTGCAACAAATGCAAATATCCTGACAAAGAGTATAACTGTGAAATATACAAATTTCTGGGTATTCGTAGCTATAAGGACAATTTTCAAGATGCTAATGTATAATGCGCATGCAGCAAAATACACACTTTCAACATTTTCATATACGTATTGTTTCTTGGCTGGTTATATGCACAATTCACAGAAGTCAGATCGAGACATTCTAATAAAGCATACAGGCACTTACTGTAATACAAAGGTCAGTTTGAAATGTTGATACATTAATAAAAAAGTCAATACTCAAGCATAATTGTGATTTTGAAAGCACAATTTATACATAACACAGTTTGCTTTTGATTACTGCTCAAAGTGTAATGGGCTATTTTCAAAGCATAATACGTATGTGACCGGGCCTGTGAAAACTGAGCATGTGGACACAAAATACACCCCGTCACTCTACAGGTCATATCTCAGTAGTCGAACAGAATATTTGTATTCTGTAACTTACATTGTAAAGCCAATTAAATGGGTACTAACTGCTAAAAGTTTCATTGCCATAGCATACTGGACCAGACAGACAGGTATAAAAGACAAGGAAGTTTGAAAAAGTAGGCAAAATCACATGCCCACACACTCTGTTTTCAGATTCCCAGTCACATATTGACATACAGTGACACGTTAGATTACATACGGTCATAAATTAATATTTCATGTATGTGCTATTTACTAATTATGTAGCAGACATAGATGCAATTAAGGCACAAGCTAAGAAGTTGCAACAAGCATTCCTTGCACAAGAGTTTGATAAAGCTGCCTCAGTGTACACAGAAGATTGTAGGATAGTGCCACATGGGGGTCCAATAATGATTGGACGAGAAGGTATGGTGTGATAGTTAAAATGTCATATATTTATTAGTTATCCTGTACAAGTATTTCGTTTCACATTAAATTTTTAGTACATTATAAATCAAGCATTTATCACAGTGGAAGATATGAATGCAGACGATTGAAAACAGTGCTAAAATAGATACCGTATATGACTGTATAGAAGCCCGGGCGTTTATTTCCTATAAATCATTTTTGACCCGGTGTTTAAATGAGACCGGCGTTAATTTGGACCCGGGCGTTTATTTCTTACTAGCCACTCATTGAGAATGACAGGTGCCAGTACAAGTACCTACGAAATACGAAATCCATAGCCCATCACGTACATAAACCCATTTGGACTCCTCTGCTGGGTGAAACATTGGAAGTCGGGCGGAAAGATGACAATGACCACGATAAATACGCTATGGCCATCACCAGAAGAGAAGACATAGTCGAACAAGACAAGACATCACTGTATAGTTAGCATCTGACACGAGTTTAGAACCCCTTTCAGTGCATATCATTAGCACCCCGGCGTTTAAATGAGCCCCGGCGTTTATTATGAAAGTCCCCTAGCTGTACCCGGCGTATATTTGAGCCCCTGCGTGTATTTGAGCCCGGCTTTAATACGGTCATATACGGTAATATTATTCTGAATGCTAGCAAAATGAATATTCAAAATTTTAATTCACAGACACAATACAATAACTCTGTAGGGAAAGAAACTGCAACATTTGTTCTGAAGTGCTGGTACAACTCTTACAAGCCTAATTATTTTGTCAGAAAATGACCATACAATCATGTACATTTAAAATCTATTGTCATTTAAAATCTAAGTTAATCATGTCCATAGAGTACCAAATCTGCTCCCAAAGCTTAGAATACTTGATTTAAAATAAATAATGAAACTATTTGAGTGATTGTGTCGTATCCCTAATTGAAAATACCTAGCCTGCTTTCCATCTCAATCCAGAAACTTTCCTAGTTAAAATGCTATATACCAGTAGTTGCATGGTCACTAATTGCCTATGTTACACTCTACTATACACCACAGCTCCAGGAATATTATTGTCTACCAATATAATTTTACATGGACATAGCTGTAAAGAAAGTGGGACAAGGGTTCATTAAGGCAGGAGTAAAGGAAGGTGATGAGACAATTGAAACAATAGTTCCCTTGGGAGCAGACTGTTACTATACTGATGGGAATTCTATTGCTTACTTGGAAGGCAAAAAAGTTTTTGATAAACTCAAGTAAGAGCATCCACTAGCACTCTGTATGTACATACTGTAATATGATGTAACACTCCATAGACAGTATTAAATGCCTTCTCTGTGTAGTAATGATAACCTGACATACATGTATAATTCCAGATTGCACTATAATGAAGTTTACATATGCATGGTACTAAGTATGGTACATGTACGTAGTAGAGATGAAGAAAGGTTGCTATTTTCTCACTAAAGAGTCTAAGTAATAATCCAAGCTTTTACGACTTGACAGCATTGGTTAGGTATAATAAAGCCCTGAAGTGCATTTAGGCTGATTCAAAATGCCTCTAATGACATGCTACGAATCATATTTGACAGAATTTCTACTGATTGATTAACTAATGCCACCTAACTACTTTAAGCAATGCGTTTAAAAGTGTAACTTGAAAACTATTGACTATCACTCTGGATTTCCTGGCTACTTTACAAGGCACACTGAATCATGCAGTGTAAGCCTCACATTACACCAAACCACTTACCTTTAAGTAAACGCTATGGACTAACAATCTTGACTAGATTAACTTTGTTTTGAGAAGCCACAAAGTAATTACAAAACAACAAAACCACTAAATACTCAAGAGCTACAATCAAGCTACTACAACCAAACAAGAGCTACATTGTATAAAACTAGTTTATCATGTCTCAATGAATGTCTTCAAAGCTGGTTTCTTCAGGTTTTATCACAATTCTTACATCACATGCATGTGTATATATCCACATGCATGACTGACTAACTGACCGGGTCAATATATTCTTTTATTGTGAGGTATATGCTAAACACTATAATGACAATGCATTTATATTGTCCTGTAGTCATGCCACGATATGGCGCAAAGTCGGTGGTGAGTGGTTGATCTTTAGTGATGCATTCTGCAGCCAGACTCCACCTAAACCTCCACCTGCTTGAATCCAAGATGGCTGGCTTGTTACTGCATTTACTAGACTTTTAGGATTTGAACATACTGTATGTAGTAGTTTATTAATGTGTGTTAGAAATTGTTCAACATAACAATTTGCTAACTTCTTTACAGTATTTCAGAATGAATTGCATCATAGAGTGCTTTATATACAGTACCACACAAAGCAGCCAAACTGTGGAAAAGGGTGTGGCTTTCAAAAGCTTGTGTGAAAAGCTGTAGAATCAAAAAGTGGTTGCATGTTATATTTGAAGAAGGCGATATCGATAAAACTTTAATAATAATAATAATATCAAACATATCACCAGTGTTTGAGCAGTTTTCTCCATGTCTATAGCTTTATTGTTATACTATCCCACAATCAAACCTACCAAGTAACCATTAGCTTGATAAGAGCTACAAATGACTATTGATGTGTTCATCTTAACATACAGATACAGCTCAAAACAGCATGCAACAATTTTGTGGCCTCAGCAATTTATAATAAATTTTCTGAAAGGGCGGCCTCTCAGAGAGAGAAACCATCAATATTAATGAATAACAAAGTTACATTACAAGTAAAATAAAATTATAAATAAATAGCTAACTAGTGAGTGAGTCCTCAGACACACACGACCGCAGATAAGGCAATACAATGCCCCATGAGTGGGTGTGGCAAGGGAAAAAACTTAAGTAGTCAGTGTTCAAGATTCCCCCGACCATTCTGGGAAATCTCTTGCCAAAAATATTCTTCTTGAAAAAGAGATTGAAGTAGTGGCAGCCAAGTCAAAATGTGTCTGCAGGAAGATTAACCAATCTTGATCTCACTTTGAATAAAGTTAATACTATATACAGTAGTTGTGCTGTCTGACTGCATATTTATGCAGGTATATGTATAAAACCACTCACTGTGACTAATTTTTGGAATATCACCCATATGGGCATGAATGAAATAAGCAGAATTTGTCATGCTTTGTGATTTGCTGATAAGAGCAGGGCACAGTTTTAATAATAATATCAGTTTTAAATTAGGCCTTTGTCAAATATGCCAGATAAGGGTAGAGTACTATGCCAGCATAATGCTAGCAGATATTTCAAACTGTGTGGAGCTTAATTCCTTGAAGTCATTGGAAATTGCAAACTGCAATAGAGCACTCAAGTGCATTGTACATAGCTCCTTAGATCGATATATTATACTCTCTAATAGAACAGTCACTTTGTAGTGAAATACTCTAATAGAGCATTCACTAATTATCAAGATAATTGTAATAACCCAGGAGCTCAATGCAAACATAATGAGAACACTGAAGAGCATAATAGGTGAAAATTTTGGAAAATTCCTGAAAGCATTATGGGCAAATTTGTGAGCAGCATATTTGCTAATTTCAATAATTTTCTTGTAATTTAAGTTGTTGAGAATGCCTAATAATCATTAACAAGTACAGGTAGATTTGCACTATAAAATTTGTTATTAGTGACCGAATTTTGGAAAATCACCCATAATTATTGTCATGCATGAAATATTAGAATTTTAATGTTTTGCTGTTTAGTGCAGGGTCCAGTTTTAAAAATATTTCAAAAAAACTTTTTTGTAATTCAAGGAATTTAAAATCTTTAACATGTGGATTATGGCCAAGAAGCTTATTACTCATTCGTTAAATATATTACTTGTCAAATGCGCCCATATTAGTGATTTTCCAAATTTTTTCACAATCATTGTGAACAAAACATCGTGTGAACAAGCTTCAACCCTTTTTGTATCAAGTATTGATACTCGTATTTGCATACACTGCTTTGCAGATTCATAGTTGTGGATAGCTTCTCTGCTCTTAAGGGTAATGTTATAGCTATGTTTAAGTGGCTTAAAAGAACATAGTGTAACTGGTTATCCAAGTACCTTGAGAATTAGTAGAGATGGGTAATGCAATGCCAAAAATATTGATACCAGTCATACGGTACAATTTAAAAGAGTATCAATACTTGATACCAAAAGGATTGAAGCTGGTACAGGTAGGTCACATGATCAAGTAGTAGGATTTCATTGAAAATGGGAAGTGACTACTTTAATGCTTGGACAAGGCCACTGTTTACATTTATGACTAGCAAAAAGAACTTGTGTTGCATAAAGATATATGTATCTTCACTTCAACAGCTTCTTCCACATTGGTATATATATCGATACTTTGTAGGAAAGTATTGAATATCAAAAATCACCAATCCCAAGACAATACCGTAATTTGCTTTTATTCGCTGTGAAATAATTTTTGTATGCAAACCTGCAGTGCAAAAATTTCTTACCGAAATTTTTTACATAGCTACAGTAAGATCAAAGTACTCTAATAGAGCAGACTTTCATGTAAATCATACGAAAATACTTCTACACAAAATTTCGTCATAAAAAGTTTTGCAACAAAAATAAAGTGAATTACAGTAGTTCTAATTTGTAACATGTGTAATATCTTTAGCTTCTGATTGTGGTATGCAACTATTAATGGTAGCATTCTCATGGTGAACAAGAAAATTAATACTGTTTGTGTAATACTTTGCTTCCACACTTTTACATTTGTTGAGCAGCATCAATTTTTTAGTATGGCATTTAGCATGACAAGATTTGTCACAATCAAGACTTAATAATGTGTTTCATACCAGCTTGTTTTGGATAACCTCCCTTCACATCTGGCTCAAACATATTATTTGCAAATACTACATACAAATCTTCATTATCCAATTTAAACAATGGTAAAGAATCAATGGCATCAGCCGTCTATTCACAAATGATTGTGCTCAATAAGGTGTGAAAAGGGCATGTTAAAATGTATACATATATGAACACGTACAGTATAACATGTGTAGTTGTGATATAAAGTCCATCATACGCAAACTGGCATGATGACAATTATTATGTAAATACAACCCTCAAGAATAAAATGTCAGTTTCATTGTCACAAAGAATTATTGGATCAGACTCCTGCAATAAAACAAAATACAAGATGAAGAATTAGCCACACACAGTAGTCATATGTAATTTCTCACAGTAGTCAGTAGTCAATGTATGTTATAATATCAGAATCTGCTGATAGAAAATGAATACAAGGAAATTTGTATGACAAAAGTACAAAATCTGCTGCCTCTACCAGTTCAGCTCAGGCAAACTTATTTTGGTATGCTACACTGAAAAAGCCATTTGGCCAGCATCATTTCTACTAGTAACCAAAATCAAATGCATTTCCGGCAACTGAACACTGGAACAGAGGCTGTTCTTGCTATGTATCTGTAGTGTAATTTTATGCATGACAACTCAACATGTGTTTGGTATAGATATAGTGAGTTTTGTAAACAATTGTTCACATGATAGTGAGCTATAGTGCAAAGTGTACTTAGCTTGTCAATGATGTGTAATTCATAATATTCACTTCATATTTACATCATATTCATATCATGTGTATCATATATAGGCCACACTAGCAAATATAAGGTACATAATTATGTATGTGCCATGGGATTGCAGATGAAGTAAATGTGTTACTATATGTGACCGGGCCTACGAAAACAGGGCATGTGGGCAGGGCCGCCCAGAGAAATTAAGGGGCCCAGGGCAAAGAGTTAAAGTGGGGCCCTTCACCCAAGTTGTAAGGTGAAGACCAAAAAAAAAAAAAAAAAGGTCACAACCTGCTGGCAATGACAATAACTACCCATCACCAACCATATCTCCTTATCTATAAGCTTGCTACACTGCTCCTCTGAAGAATACTGTGACTGCTCTATTAGAGTATTTAGATCTGACTGCTCTATTAGAGTATATCGATCTTTTAAACAGGTATTCAGGGGGTCCTTCATGGGGCCTCCTGGGGCCCCTTTCAGGCTGGGGCCCGGGGCAAAATGCCCCAGTTGCCCCCCCCCCCCCTTCCCTGTGGGCGGCCCTGCATGTGGGCACAAACTACATCCCATCACACTAAAGGTCATATCTCAGTACTGGAACAGAATATTTGCATTCTGTAACTTCCATCATAAACGCTTGCTAAGTGTTAAACATTTCATTGCCATAGCATGTTTGTGTAAAAAGTTATGAGTCAAGGAAATTTGAAATAGTAAGCAAAATCATGTGCCCACATGCCCTGTTTTCGCAGGCTCAGTCACATATGTGCTCTATAAAACCACTAGCATACACATGTTGCAAATATCACATGTGATCTTAGTAATATTCAAATCATATTTGGGTTGTCTCACATTACGATATAGTTAACTATGTTTGCTTCATATGTACTCTGTTACGCATATAGACAAATACATAATTTTTTTCAGTGTTAGTCCTCGGTCTTGTGCAACCACAGTCAGATCAAGCAAAATGAGATCTTGTGGGCACAGCAAGGAGTGTGTACATGTAAAAAATTAAAATAATAGATAACACCGCACCATATATAACAAGAGTACTTTCACATACAAAATGTTCGACGTTCCACTAGCAACAACAGTATTAGAAAATAATTATCTTGGAATCCGTCTCCACCACAAACTATCATGGGGTCCTCACATCAATTACATCTGTAACAAGGCAAATCGCCTCCTTGGATTCTTAAAAAGAAATCTGCATAATGCACCATCAGAAATTAAAGAGCACATCTACAAACAATTGCTCTTACCATCATTAGAATACTGCTCAGCCATCTGGGACTCCTATCATCACACTAGTATTAGTAAACTAGAAATGATTCAACACTGCACTGCTCATTTTGTTTTGAACAAACAAACCCTGGCACAGATCTAACCAAAACCATGATAGCATCACAGACATGTTAACCAGTCTTGAATGGCCTACACTTCAAAACAGAAGAGCAATTGCTAGACGACTTACCCTCCTATTCAAGATTTTCAGGAACTTACTAGCAATACCTGATCATTGCTAACCATCACCAACTCCAGTGTCCTACATCCCTGCTCAACATCCTCTCAAACTAACTCAATCGCAAACAAGAGTTGATATGTATAAATACTCTTTCCTTGTTCGAGCAATTATTCAATGGAACTTCCTTCAAATTCCTGACATTGACACAATAGATCTCGAAACATTTAAGAACGCTGTAAGTATTATAATATGTGATTGTATTGCAATTCTCATTAGCGTGTTGCCCCTAGTGGGCTTTGCTAATTAACAATAATAATAATAACAAAATTATGTGGATTTAAAAATTGAAGTTGTTAGAGTACATGTGGAAATGTAGAAAAGTATTCATCATTCCTATAATTGTTGGGGCATTAGGATCCATACCAAAGGATTTATCATTAGAGAAGGTCAACTTGCCAACATCTTCACTGTAGTAATTTGGACATTTCAAAAGACTGTGCTATATTCTACCACATCTCTGTCACTGTGAAAAAAGAGGGATATAAGATGATATTTCCAGTGGCTTATTGAATACAAAAAAGCTTGGTATAACCTGTATTATACTAACAATCCCACATAAGGCTTTGGTTAATGTGTTAAACATACTGAAACCATATATGTGATGGTATAGTGTGAGCATTACATCAGATATAAGCTATTTCAAGTATTGTGGTAATTAAACTGAAACCATACATGCAATAGTATAGTATGCATTATACTAAAGTATAAGATGAGTATAATACAGGATTTATATTAAGGCTTATTTGTATTCAATAAGCTACTGGAAATACCATATTATATCCCATTTTTTTCACAGTGTGTTACGGAATTATTTGACAATTTGGCTGATGTTTTGTTTATTGTATTTTGTGTGTCTTATAGCTAGCTGGCAACTTTTTACATTAACCTACATTCTTGGTTAGAGTCAGGTTCCTTTGTATACCAGTAATGTATTTGTACCTATATTTTGTTGTGATAAATAATCTAATCAAAAACAGCCAAGCTGTAAAAAAAGAGTGTGGCCCTGAGAAAGGCTATGGTGAAAAAAGATGTGAAATCCAAAGTGGCGGCCAAGAAATGGCTGTGATGTTAGGAAAATTTTAATAACAACAATTCAGGTGAATTTGGTGCCGCTTGGTCTTGGCACAAAATTCACCTTAATTGTTGTTATTAAAATGTTCACCATTAACCTGCCATCACAGCCATTTCTTGGCCACCACCTTGGATTTCATATCTTTTTTCACCATAGCCTTTCTCAGGGCTGCATTCTTTTTTTACAGCTTGGCTATTTTGGATTACATTTCACTTCTTTTGTATTTGTATACCCCAAAGCCGGCCAATAGCCGGCTTTAGGGCTTTTTAACCTATCATTTTTTCTTTACCACAGGAAGAAGAAAAGATGAAGCAGGGTGATTTCTTTTTAGCTGACCTCTACCGGATGACTTGTTTGTAGCTGAACTCCCTACAGGGTGATTTTTTTGTAGCTGAACCCTGTACAAGGTAACTTCTTCTAACTGATCTTTCTACAGGGTGATTTGTTTGTAGCTGAATTCTCTACAGGGCGATTTGTTTGCAGCTAAACTGCTGAACTCTCTACAATGTAACTTCTTCTAGCTGAACTCTCTACGGGTGGCTTGTTTCTAGCTGATCTCTCTACAGGGTGATTTGTTTGTAGCTGAATTCTCTACAGGGTGATTTGTTTGCAGCTGAACTCTCTACATGGTAGTTTCTTTGTAGCTGAACTCTCTACAATGTAACTTCTTCTAGCTGAAATCTCTACGGGTGACTTGTTTCTAGCTGATCTCTCTACAGGGTGATTTGTTTGAAGCTGAACTCTCTACAAGGTAACTTCTTCTAGCTGATCTTTCTACAGGGTAATTTGTTTGTAGCTGAACTCTCTACAGGGTGATTTGTTTGTATATAGCTGAACTCTCTATAAGGTAACTTCTTCTAGCTGATCTTTCTACAGGGTAATTTGTTTGTAGCTGAACTCTCTACAAGGTACCTTCTTCTAGCTGATCTTTCTACAGGGTAATTTGTTTGTAGCTGAACTCTCTACAAGGTACCTTCTTCTAGCTGATCTTTCTACAGGGTAATTTGTTTGTAGCTGAATTCTCTACAAGGTAACTTCTTCTAGCTGATCTCTCTACAGGGTGATTTGTTTGAAGCTGAACTCTCTACAAGGAAACTTCTTCTAGCTGATCTTTCTACAGGGTAATTTGTTTGTAGCTGAATTCTCTACAGGGCGATTTGTTTGCAGCTGAACTCTCTACATGGTATATAGTTTCTTTGTAGCTGAACTCTCTACAATGTAACTTCTTCTAGCTGATCTTTCTACAGGGTAATTTGTTTGTAGCTGAACTCTCTACAAGGTACCTTCTTCTAGCTGATCTTTCTACAGGGTAATTTGTTTGTAGCTGAATTCTCTACAAGGTAACTTCTTCTAGCTGATCTCTCTACAGGGTGATTTGTTTGAAGCTGAACTCTCTACAAGGAAACTTCTTCTAGCTGATCTTTCTACAGGGTAATTTGTTTGTAGCTGAATTCTCTACAGGGTGATTTGTTTGCAGCTGAACTCTCTACATGGTAGTTTCTTTGTAGCTGAACTCTCTACAATGTAACTTCTTCTAGCTGAAATCTCTACGGGTGACTTGTTTCTAGCTGATCTCTCTACAGGGTGATTTGTTTGAAGCTGAACTCTCTACAAGGTAACTTCTTCTAGCTGATCTTTCTACAGGGTAATTTGTTTGTAGCTGAACTCTCTACAGGGTGATTTGTTTGTATATAGCTGAACTCTCTACAAGGTAACTTCTTCTAGCTGATCTCTCTACAGGGTGATTTGTTTGAAGCTGAACTCTCTACAAGGAAACTTCTTCTAGCTGATCTTTCTACAGGGTAATTTGTTTGTAGCTGAATTCTCTACAGGGTGATTTGTTTGCAGCTGAACTCTCTACATGGTAGTTTCTTTGTAGCTGAACTCTCTACAATGTAACTTCTTCTAGCTGAAATCTCTACGGGTGACTTGTTTCTAGCTGATCTCTCTACAGGGTGATTTGTTTGAAGCTGAACTCTCTACAAGGTAACTTCTTCTAGCTGATCTTTCTACAGGGTAATTTGTTTGTAGCTGAACTCTCTACAGGGTGATTTGTTTGTATATAGCTGAACTCTCTATAAGGTAACTTCTTCTAGCTGATCTTTCTACAGGGTAATTTGTTTGTAGCTGAACTCTCTACAAGGTACCTTCTTCTAGCTGATCTTTCTACAGGGTAATTTGTTTGTAGCTGAACTCTCTACAAGGTACCTTCCTCTAGCTGATCTTTCTACAGGGTAATTTGTTTGTAGCTGAATTCTCTACAAGGTAACTTCTTCTAGCTGATCTCTCTACAGGGTGATTTGTTTGAAGCTGAACTCTCTACAAGGAAACTTCTTCTAGCTGATCTTTCTACAGGGTAATTTGTTTGTAGCTGAATTCTCTACAGGGTGATTTGTTTGCAGCTGAACTCTCTACATGGTAGTTTCTTTGTAGCTGAACTCTCTACAATGTAACTTCTTCTAGCTGAAATCTCTACGGGTGACTTGTTTCTAGCTGATCTCTCTACAGGGTGATTTGTTTGAAGCTGAACTCTCTACAAGGTAACTTCTTCTAGCTGATCTTTCTACAGGGTAATTTGTTTGTAGCTGAACTCTCTACAGGGTGATTTGTTTGTATATAGCTGAACTCTCTATAAGGTAACTTCTTCTAGCTGATCTTTCTACAGGGTAATTTGTTTGTAGCTGAACTCTCTACAAGGTACCTTCTTCTAGCTGATCTTTCTACAGGGTAATTTGTTTGTAGCTGAACTCTCTACAAGGTACCTTCCTCTAGCTGATCTTTCTACAGGGTAATTTGTTTGTAGCTGAATTCTCTACAACGTAACTTCTTCTAGCTGATCTCTCTACAGGGTGATTTGTTTGAAGCTGAACTCTCTACAAGGAAACTTCTTCTAGCTGATCTTTCTACAGGGTAATTTGTTTGTAGCTGAATTCTCTACAGGGCGATTTGTTTGCAGCTGAACTCTCTACATGGTATATAGTTTCTTTGTAGCTGAACTCTCTACAATGTAACTTCTTCTAGCTGAACTCTCTACAGGTGACTTGTTTCTAGCTGATCTCTCTACAGAGTGATTTGTTTGAAGCTGAACTCTCTACAAGGTAACTTCTTCTAACTGAACTCTCTACAGGATGACTTGTTTGTAGCTGAACTCTCTACAGGGTGATTTGTTTGTATATAGCTGAACTCTCTACAAGGTAACTTCTTCTAGCTGATCTTTCTACAGGGTAATTTATTTATAGCTGAATTCTCTACAGGGCGATTTGTTTGCAGCTGAACTCTCTACATGGTAGTTTCTTTGTAGCTGAACTCTCTACAATGTCACTTCTTCTAGCTGAACTCTCTACAGGATGACTTGTTTCCAGTTGATCTCTGTACAGGGTGACTTGTTCCTAGCTGAACTCTCTACAGGTGATCTGTTTGCAGCTGAACTCTCTTACATGGTGGTTTCTTTGTAGCTGAACTCTCTACAAAGTGAGTTCTTCTAGCTGATCTATCTACAGGATGACTTGTTTCTAACTGAACTCTCTACAGGGTGATCTGTTCATAGCGGAACTTTCTACTGGGTGATATGTTTGCAGCTAAACTCTTTGCATGATTGTTTCTTTGTAGCTGAACTCTCTACAGGGCAATTTGTTTGTAGCTGAATTCTCTACATGATGGCTTCTTTGTAGCTTAACTCTATTAGGTACCTTCTTCTAGCTGATCTGACTACAGGGTGACTTGTTTGTAGCTGAATTCCCTACAGAATAACTTGCAATGTAATATAACTGAGTAAATCATAAATGCAGCTGAATGCTTTATTAGGGTGACTGTTCTATTAGAGTATCTCGATCTCACATTTGCTGCACGTAGTTGCCTTTCGAATCATAACTCAGTGATTTGTAAACCGATTTTTCTGTACTACTGCAAGGCGTTTCTATGATGATTATTCCAGCTACATACTGATTTTCAGCTCGTTGCTCTAAGCGGTTTGCCTGGTAGACACGAAAACTAATAGTTTGTTTATTCATAAAAATCGATCGCGTAATTTTGACACAGGTTGGGTTTTGTGTCATATCTCCATGGTCTTTATCCCGAGGCGATTCCTTTCAAACCACAAAAAGGCACTCCTACGATGGTTGCTCCATCTACATATCAATTTTCAACTGATTCCTGTAAGGGGTTTACCCTGTAGGCGTGACAGACCTTCGACTTTATTTTATGTAAATAATTGGTCATAACTCCGTGAATGTTCATCGGATTCCTACCAATGTTGGTACGGAGATCCGCCTTAATGAGCCCTTTAAGTGTGTCAATGTTCAGCCCAATCCGGGTGCCAATTCGTGTTTTATGGCGAATTTTGCGAAGTGTGCGAAATGAAGAAGATGAAGAAGAAAAAAAACGAAGAAATTAAAACGAAATTTTGTTCGCTCGTATCTCAGAAATGGCTGGAGCGATTTTCTTCAAATTTGGTATGTGGACTTCCCTAACTGGGCGGCACGTCTCTAGCAAATTTGGTTCCAATCGGATAAGGGATCACAGAGCTACATAGGTGTGCAAATTTGCGTTTTCTTTCTTCCTGTTAGTATACTCACTGTGTGGCGCGCCGACTTCTTGGGCCGCACGACACACTACCGTGTGTATTGATATAATAATACAGCTACATACTGGCTCTAGCTAACTACTCTTAGTTATTTGAATAGTTAGTTGGCTTTACAATACAAGTTACAAAATGAAAATACACACTGAAAATATTCTATTCCAGTGCTGAGATATGACATGTTATGTGACGGGGAGTAGTTTGTGCCCACATTCCCTGTTTCGCATGCCCGGTAACATATGTAAAAATATATAGCTCCTTAATTAAAACCTTTACACTACTTAAACAAAACCATTTTTTTATACCAAGTACATGTACGGTAAAACAAACTGAAAAGTGAAAATGTACAGCTATTGTAAGCTTTTGTATCTATGACGTGGTTGTATCTAATTGTATTGCAACATATGTACTATACAACAAAACTCAGTTAATAGGAATGATATTGTTAAGAATGGCTGCATACGTCGGTTCTCATATGTACATTCTCCTGCATCCTTGAATCTAATAGCTGTGATATAGATTGTATAATATAAGTACATGTAGTTATGTATATATACCTCCATGAATTAGTGCGGTAGACAAGTTTATATGTAGACATATCCATTACAGTACAGTATGATGGTCTTCTGATAGTTGACAATGATTACTTGCCAGTGAAGATGACAGACTGTCCTGATAACAATGATAACACTGTTGTAATTGCAGTCGTAGTGCCTCTTGGTGTTAATATTTTTGATAGTTATTGCAGTGATAGTAGGTATGTGTGTGACTTGTTCATGTTTCCTGTGAGTCATGTTGTTGATGGTTAATTTGTTAAGGCTTTACAGCACAAGTGCTGAAGGCCTGTGCTTGTTAAAGTTGTTACATAAAGTATGTTTAAAAAGATGGAGAAAGGAGAAAAAAAAATCCATGACTGAACCTGGGCAGCCTCGACATCCTATTAATGCTCAAATGCTTGCAGGAATCTGCCAGGTGGTCAGGATGTTTTCTGTTTGTCAAATTCATTTGTATGTATCCATAGAAACTCTAGAGAGTGATTATTATCTCAAAGTATCCCATGTGGAACCAAATGGTATCTGTCATCATATAATTCTACAGATATTTTCAGCAAAAAGAAAAAGAGAATGGAAAACTTTATTCTGGATCTGATATGATGTTAAGATAGATTCACGCTATAGTGGTGTCTTCCAACCTAGTGTACATGTAGTAGTAAAATAGTGATGAAGTTTCAGAACAGAAAGATAAAGTTGTGATGTAAGTTATAGCTATATCAAATGATTGAACACTTGCTGAAATAGATGATAACATTGCTGAGGAAAACAAGGCAATTCAGCATAATTATTATGATATCAACTCATGTTACTATTTACTAATATACATAACTAATATTAGCTAAATATTAGTTAATGGTTACATTTTAATAATGACAATTCAGGTGAATTTTGTGCCACAAAATTCACCTGAATTGTTGTTATTAAAATGTAACCATTAGCCTACCATCACAGCCATTTCTTGGCCGCCACCTTGGATTTCACATCTTTTTTCACCATGGACTTTTTGGGGGCCGCACCTTTTTTTACAGCTTGGCTGTTTTTGATTAGATATAATTTACAGACCCAATGTTCAAGCTATGGGGGGTGTATGATGAATTCTGCCTTGTAGAGGTGTTGCAACCAAACAGAAATCTGCTGATAGGTGGTGAGCATATAACCTACATTCCTCTAGTAGTTATTAATTTTTCCTTAGGACAAAGGCCAGTGGAAATTACTGGTCATGCCAAGCAATAATGGCTACAGTCATGGCAACCAAAGATGTCTGTAAAGCATATATTTGCAAAGCATGCTTTTCTAGATGATCTTGGGGATGCTACCATCTTGAAATAGCAACTCTGAGATTGCATCTGGGATCTGGGAGTGTTTTCAGACAGATATGTAAATATTCAGCTATATTGTTCAATGACTGTTCTATTAGAGTATTTTATTACCTGACTGTTCTATTAGAGTATTTATTGCTTGACTGTTCTATTGAAGTATATCAATCATTCTGTACTTGTCAATGAATAAAACCTGCTATGACCACTGCCATAGTGCCATGAGGATGACCTATCAACTTGGTTTGCCACTCGTAGAGTTAGATGCTTTGCTAAGGGTTATGAAAGAGATCACAAACATCGTACTATTATTTAAATTTCAATACATAAAAACACATGCTTACATCATATACAAGCACAAGACGCATACAAAATGTGCAAACACTATACACACATGTTCACAAACATACACCACATATTGGTTGTCATGGTACTCAAGTTAATATCACATCTATTGTGAAATGCTCTTGTAGGAGAGATGGTAGTGCCTTTACTTGGTGCTAAAAAGTTCTTGCAGAAAAGAAAATTGTGTTGTAGATACTGTTTAGTGCCGGTTAATTACTCATGTCACTCCATATTTAAGCTATGAGGATATCCAAGTAAGTGTCTTTGGTGTTGCAACTGATGTTCAAAGTTAGTTGTATGTGTGTTTAATTTAAGGTTAAGTTTAGTGCCTGCTTGTTCTTTTACAGGTCTCACTTAACCTTGTGTCATCATGCAGACATCTGAATATTGTGCAAGCTCTGTGGAAAAACCCCAACTCATATACACAATCATTGACAACCACGAACCACATGCATATGTACATTCAAGCAATCTGTCACAAAAGTTGTAAGCCACAACACAAGCTCATACCAGCAAACCATGAACCACATTCCAGCAATTTGTTACAAACTTTGTTGCACCATGGTATGTGTATAATGATCAAGTAATGAAAGCCACAACACAAGCTCCATGGTGCATTAAAGGAAATAAATAAGTTCCACCTGACTGACAATTATCACGTGGCCTATTTAGGGGATATCCCTTGGAAAGACCCTGCACAGTAACACTTCAAGTGAAAAGTGAATGACACTTCATACACGGCGTGATTTATATTATTATTGATGGCAGTCAATGTCTTGAGAGAGAAGTATAATATTATTAAACACTAAAATACATTAAAGTACGAGTACCGCATTGTAGAGCCATAACCAAGAACAAGTTCCACTTGACTGACAATGATCACGTGGCCTATTTAGCGGAAATCTCTTGGAAGGTCCCTGTAACACCTCACGTGAATACACGTGATACGCGGTTTACATTAATGAGCCTTATCCACAATGACGTTTTATGACATCAGGAGAATAAAGATGGCCGCGATAGTTGGGGGACTGTTATACAAGCGCCTATGGAGAAAAAATTTTAATTGCTCATATTTCAGCCAGAAAAGAAGATATCAAGTTCTAAACAACAGGTACAGTCAAGTTTTATATAAGACATTACGATGAACGAGTTTTGTCGCATTTCAAAAAATTTTTCTAAATAGCGTACGTTTACAATAGCTTTTGTTACTTCGTATCCAAACCTGTCGGTTAATGGTCGATATCTCCATGTCTAGCTGAAATGTGAGCGATCGAAAAATTTTCTCCATAGGCGCCTGTATAACAGTCCCCCAACTACCGCGGCCATTTTTATTCTTGTGATGTCATAAAACGTCATTGTGGATAAGGCTCATAAGACAATCCATGTCTTGAGAGGACTGAATACTACTAAATATACTGGATTTCAATGGAGCGGCGAAGCGTACTTAACTTATTTGAAACTAAGATACATAGAGTCTACACCGCTTGAAGAAGAACGTCGAGAGAATATTAAAGAGTCGCCGGCGAGAATACTGATGTCCTCAGCTCTTCGTGGAGGTTCAGTAACGAAACGGGGAGTGGAGGTTCAGAAACGAAACAAGTAGTGCATGAAAAAAATGAGGCTAGTGTACAAAGTGCCACATGTATTCACACTGATTGACCGCGTGCATGCGATTGGTTTTAGACTGTCAGACGTCCGCACTGACTAGTGCAAGTTCACTGAGACCAAGCTGAAAACTTCTATGATGATACCAAATTGAGCAGCAGCAAGTACCAATATTTTCCCGCTTGAAATTATATCTCATGGATGGATTGTTAACAAGGCGTACTCATACAGACCAAACAGCTTTCAGTATTGTCACTGTAGTGCCAATTTAGAAGTCCTGGAACTAGGTGGAAGAAGTAAGGTAGTCTACATGATGCTTGTACAAAAAATACTCTTTCACATTGCATACTGGTCTTTATGTACAGTGAAATCTGTCTAATCAGGACAGTGTGTAGTAAGGTCACTGCTGGGCCAACTTGTGAATCCTCAAACGTATTACCTCAAGGGTGTGATGAATTTTCTGGTCCTCAAATTTTGTATTACCTCAAGATGTGATGAATTCCCCAAATATGTCATTTACGTAAAAAGTGAGAGATTTTTAGCTGTGTTGTATTTAATGCCCGCCTGTCAATTTTACAGGGTACTTGGTCATAGCATGCGGTTCTCTTACTAGCAGTGCTACTTACATAACTTGGCTAGAGCTGCTCTAAACTTGGCAATTAAGATCAAGGTTCGGGGGGTAAGTAGACAAAGAAATTTTATAATGTTATGTAGTTCTCAATTGTCAGGTGTACGTGGACTGTAGTAACATCAAGGACATTGTGGATCTTCAGATCAGCAGTGCTACATACATAACCTGCTCTAAACTTGGCAACTAAGATCAAGGTAAGTAGACAAAGGAATTTTATAATGTTGTGTGTTCTTTAGTTCTCAATTGTCAAGTGTGCATGGACTGCAAGGACGTTGTGGATCTTCAGGTCAGTCTGTGTGTATACTAAGAAATGTTTGTATTACCTCAAGGGTGTGATGAATTTTCAGATCCCCAAATCTGTCATTTGTGTAAAAAGTGACAGATTTTTAGCTGTATTGTATTTAATGCCCTGTCAATTTTACATGTACAGGGTACTTGGTCATGGGATGCGGTTCTCTCACTAGCAGTGGTACATACGTAAAGATCAAGGTTCGGGGGAATAATTTATATAGACAGAGGAATTATATAATGTTATGTGTGTTCTTTAGTTCTCAATTGTCAAGTGGACATGGACGATGAAGTCTGATAAGATCTTGGCATTATATCTCAGTTGATTACAATCTTCTGAATTTCCAGGATGAGGCGTACAGTCGCGATGGGGCTAACTACAGTGGAACTTGTCTTAGTAATCACCTGTACAGAAAGGCCACCTCTTTAAAAAGACCAGCTTTAAATTCCTGTGAGTAGTTTATACACTAATTTCCTGTCTAAAGTAGCCACCTGCCTATTAAGGCCAAGAAATCTTGGCCCAAAGGTGACCGGCTTAGACAGTTTCCACTATATCCCATTTTATTGTCAAAATTTTATTGTTAATGTCACAAACAATTACTGTGATATATTTTGTTATGTAACATGTGTATTAATTAAATGATATGCATGATGAAAGCCACGATGGGAGTGACTACTTGCTGTTAGGGTGGGTAATGCTATGTAACAAGCTGGTCTGAGCACCACCAGAACACACAATACACCATGTGTGGTGTGGCAACAAGAATTATACTTGGAACACCTTCTCTAGTGACACTACGTTCTTGACGCTTTCACACTTAAGCTTGTTTATAAGACATCTGCCAATTATCAACGCACGCATGGGGCGTGGCAATAAATGGAGTTTAAAAGATTTCTGCTTAAAACACCTTCCCTAGGGAACTTATGGTTCTAAACGCTTTTTATCAGACATTAGGGCTTGTGTCCACATCGTGTCTTTAAAAGTTATTGTAGGGATCAGAGGTTTGATCGAAGAAAATACGCGTATGAACAAACCAGGATTAGATAATGTCATTGCTAGATGGACTGTACAAACATGGGTAAGTTGACTGGTATAAGGTGACGCTAGGTGTAACACAAGGTTGAGAAATAAAGCGAAATGTGTCTAAATACGCGTTTAATACCGGTCGCAAGAAAGCTACTACTACTACTACGAGAAAAGATTTTTTTTTATTACGTAACGCAATACAAACCTATTGAGAGATGTTGCGTAATTCAGGGCTAATATTGCGAAACCGTCCCTACACGTAAATAACTCACAGTAGAGGCCGCGCGTCTTTTAATTGGGCGTGCGCTTTGTAGTTTCTTGGCCGCGCGCCTCACTACCGTGAGTCTTGATATTGATGGTTTCTCTCTGCTCTTTTAGAAAATTTGCTATTATAAATTGATCTCCTTCTTCAAATATAGCATGCAACCACTTTTTGATTCCACAACTTTTCACACAAGCTTTTGAAAGCCACACCCTTTTCCACAGCTTGGCTACTTTGTGTGGTATTATATATAAAGCACTCTATGATAATCTATATGCAATTCATCCTGAAATACTGTAAATAAGTTAGCAAATTGTTATGTTGAATGATTTCTAACTCACATTAATAAACTACTACATACAGTATGTTCAAATCCTAAAAGTCTAAATGCAGTAACAAGTCAGGCATCTTGAATTCAAGCAGGTGGAGGTTTAGGTGGAGTCTGGCTGCAGATTGTATCACTAAATATCAACCACTCACCACCGACTTTGCGCCATATCTTGACAAAACTACAGGACAATATAAGTGTATTGTCATTATAGTATTTAGCATATACTTCACAATAAATGACCCAGTCAGTTAGTCATGTATGCAATGTACACATGCATGTGATGTAAGAATTGTGATAAAACCTGAAGAAACCAGCTTTGAAGACATTCATTGAGACATAATAAACTAGTTTTATACAATGTAGCTCTTGTTTTGTTGTAGTAGCTTGATTGTAGCTCAGGGGCGTAGCAAAGCAAAAATTATAGGGGGGCCACTATTGGTAAATATAGCAGTGGCGGAGAAGGGTATAGCTACTTGTGGGTAAATGCACAGTGCGCAAAGTGCACTCAAAGCATGCAAAGCATGCTCATGCTCACCTTCTAGGGGAGTCTGGGGGAATTCCTCCAGGAAAATTTATATATATATATATTTATTTATGATTGTAAAACTCACAAATTTGAGTATAAAAACAATGTTTTTAGATTATTAATTACTGTTTTTCATTGAATGTGTCAGTGTTGATTGAAGAATACTATCAAAATCATTTAGGGAAAAAATATCATTGATTGGTAGTTGATTCCATGGGGTAATTGATCTTGGGTAAAAACTAAATTTGTATGCATCAACAGTAGCAGATGGTTTGATGAACTTATCCTGGTTTCCTCATAAACATCTTGTAGAATGTACAATATAACTGGGGATAGGAAGCTCTACTAGGTGATTGACAATCTTGTAGAACATAAAGAGACAAAGCCTTGTATGGTGGTACACTATGGATTTTAGCTTTAATGAATTTAGGATATGTGACATACTACTTAATCTGCGGTAATCTGACACAATAAAACAAGCGGCACATTTCTGAACAGCTTCTAGTTTATTGATGTAGTATTGTGTGTGGGGACCAAACTGTCGCAGCATAGTTTAAAATTGGTAGAACAAATAGTCTTGTAGGCATCTAGCTTAACTCTTTGGTGACAGTGTTTCAGATTTCTTCGTAAGGATGCTAAAGTGTTATTAGCTTTTGGCAAACAGTGTCCACATGATGGTTGAATGTAAGCTTGCTATCAAAATTGATACCCAAGTATTTAGCATTTGCAACAGGATTTAGTTTTTTTGCCATGGAGGGTGTATTCCGTAATGTAAGGATTATGTTTTAATGTGATTTTTATTATCATGAATTTCTCTATATTGAATTTCATCCCCCAGGCCTCTTCCCATATTTCCAGTTTTCTCAAGTCTTTTTGAAGTAATTTAGCATCGTCCAGTGCAGAGACAATTATAATTTTTTCAAATCCCAGTGAAAATGTCAGGAAACCTAAAGCATTACCTGACATGCTACTATTTTACACAATTCATCATAATAGGGAAATCCTTACAATACATTGACAGAATAGAGTAACTCAACCTAAAATAATAATACAATCATTGTTGTTTGCTATTATTGACAATACTTCACTATAAAAACTCTGCAACTTTCTTCTATTTTGATCTGACATTTTGTCAGGCAGGTTCCATTATGGTCGGCCATACATGATATTCGCCTGACAAATGGCCTATGTCAGGCAGTAATAATTGACTCTGGTCCGGTGTATCAATCTTTCTGTACAAAATGCAGTCATCAGCAAATAAATGACAGGAAGATGATAAATTTGTAGTGATGTCATTGATATTATGCTAAAAATGATAGTGGTCCCAACACACTTCCCTGAGGTACACCACTAGTTACGTTTATAGGTTTAGAGGTAGTACCACCACATACCATACGCTGAGTACGGCTGTCCAAAAAGTCAGTAATCCAGTTCAAGATGTTACCACTTACACCATAATGTTGAAGCTTTGTGAGCAGTAAGTGATGCAGAACTCAGTCAAAAGCCTTGCCAAAATCTAGTAACACAGCATCAGTTTGGTCTTTGTTGTATATTAAGCTAGAAGCAAAATCATAAGATGTTTTTATTATAGTATGTTCACGTTGAGCTGAATCCTCAAAAACATTTAATAACTCACAGATGCAGTTATACACGATCTTGAAATTTGGCTAATTTGTAGTACTGCTTGACCCGCTAAAAATATTTCAAAATCTTGTTGTTCAAATGTTTTACATAATATTTACGGCCAATCAAAATTTTCACAATACATTTCCTATGGGGAAGCCATATAAGTACAGTGCCCATTATAGCCCTTTCCCGAACTTGTAATGGATCCAAACTGTATGTGTCTGTTGTTGACACCTTTGCTGTTACCAATAATTATCTGGCTGGTTGAAATGTTAAATCTTTTGAGAAAAAATCCACTTTTAATTTTTAACTGTTTTTCAGGATTCAGCTCAACGTGAACATACTATAATTGTAGTTCAGCTGAATAATTCTTACGAAATCCAAATTGGGATTCAGAGAGTACACTGTGTTCAGAGAAGTGAGACATGATGTTTGTATGTACAATATGTTCCAGAACTTTACAGCATATACACGTAAGTGATATTGTAAGAATTGTGATAGAATCTAAAGAAACCAGCTTTGAAGACATTTATCGAGACATGATAAACTAGTTTTATACAATGTAGGTCTTGTTTGGTTGTAGTAGCTTGATTGTAGCTCTTGAGTATTTAGTGGTTTCGTTGTTTTGTAATTACTTTGTGACTTAACAAAATGAAGTTAACCTAGTAAAGATTGTTAGTCCGTATTGTTTACTTAAAGGTAAGTGATTTGGTGTAATGTGAGGCTTACACTGCATGATTCAGTGTGCCTTGTAAAGTAGCCAGGAAATCCAGAGTGATAGTCAATAGTTTTCAAGTTACACTTTAAATGCATTGCTTACAGTAGTTAGGTGGCATTAGTTAATCAATCAGTAGAAATTCTGTCAAACATGATTTGTAGCATGTCATTAGGGGCATTTTGGATCAGCCTAAATGCACTTTAGGGCTTTATTATACCTAACCAATGTTTCCAAATTGTAAAAATTTGGATTTTTACATAGACTCTTTAGTGAGAGAATAGCAAGCTTTCTTCATCTCTGCTACATGTACCATACTTACAGTAGTACCGTGCATATGTAAACTTTATTATAGTGCAAGCTGGAAGTACGTTATTATCAAGGTTATCATAATTATAGAGAAGGGAATTTAATACCGTCTACCTCATTTGATTGGAGTGTTACATCATATTACAGTATGTAATGTACAGAATGCTAGTGGATGCTCTTACTTGATTTTGTCAAACACATTTTTGCCTTCCAAGTAAGTAACAGAACTCGAATCAACATAGTAAGTGTCTGCTCCCAAGGGAACTATTTTATCAAATGTCTCCTCAGATTCCTTTACTCCTGCCTTAGTGAAGCCTTGTCCTATTTTCTTTGCAGCTACGTCCATGTAAAAATTATAAGAGTAGACAAAAAAATAATACAGATATTTCTGGAGAGCTGTGGTGTATAGTAGAGTGTAGCATAGGGACCCACCACTGGTATATAGTGTTTTAACTAGGAAAGTTCATTGATTAAGATGGAAAGCAGGCTAGGTATTTTCAATTAGGGATACAACAAAATCACTCAAATAGTTTTATTATTCATTATAAATCAAGTATTCTAAGCTATGGGAGCAGGTTTGATATTCTATGGACATAATTATACTTTACAATTTACCAACATTACCAACTATTTAATACTTAAAAACGAAAGACTGCTCTATTAGAGAATTTTAAAATTGATTTGTCATAAATCATAAATAGTTGTATTGAGAGCTAATTGATGTGTGCAGACAGCTTTATTGATCAACCAGTAGCTTATCTAACTAATGAAATCCATACAAGTGCAAATTACATTCATATGGTTATAGGTGTCATTTAGTCTGGACTATGTCGCCGCTATTACAGTATCTTAAACAAGATTCATAATTGCAATGAATTCATTAGCCCATATGGTACTGCTAATAATACTCTAAACGTCAAAGCCTACAATTATTCTTTGAAGGATTGCTGTGCGCTGTAACAAAAATAAATCTAAAAATGAGTGACTGTTTTATTAGAGTAACTGAAAATAATTGTGCTCATAGCAGTAGCAGTTATACACTTACAATCACTTTTTTTGCTTTGACGTATTGAGTGGTTAGATGGCTGTTTATCTAGCTAATGAAATCCCTACAATTGTAAACTATATTCACACTGCTACTGGCGACACACGATATAATGTGATTCATTATTAAGGGAAGTTTATTAGTCCCTATGATGTATATAGCACTGTACTAAGTGTTTCTGCTTAAAAGTAGTCTTGAAATACTCTGTATAGTACCAAAATCCATAATGACTGTATTCACTGACTCTAATAGAGCATTCACTAAATTCGCAAAATTGTTATGTTATGAATTAAATATGTTTGTACGGTCATTTTCTGACAAAATAATGGGGCTTGTAAGCAGTTTACCAACAGATCAAAACAAATTTTACAGTAGTAGTTTCTTTCCCTATAGAGATATAATGTGTCTGTGAATTAAATTAAATCTTGAATATTAGTTTTGCTAGCTTTCAGAATAATTTATTATTTTAGCTCTGTTTTCAATCATCTGCATTCACATCTTCCACTGTGATAAATGTTTGATGTATAATGTATTAAAAAATTAATGTGAAATGAAATACTTGTATAGGATGACTTTAGTGTTACTTACGATCTTGTAATAATTAAATCACATATTAACTATCACATCATACCTTCTCGTCCACTCATTATTGGACCCCCATGTGTCACTATCCTACAATCTTCTGTGAACACTGAGGCAGCTTTATCAAAGTCTTGTGCAAGGAATGCTTGTTTTATCTTCTCATATTGAGCCTTAATTGCATCTATGTCTGCTACATAATTAGTATAAACAGCACATACATAGCATATTAATTTATGACCGTATGTAATCTAACGTGTCACTGTATGTCAATATGTGACTGAACGTGTGATAACAGAGTATGTGGACACATGATTTTTGCCTACTTTTTCAAACTTCCTTGTCTGTTATACCGATATGCAATGGCAATGAAACTTTTAGCAGTTGGTACTTATTTAATTGGCTTTATGATGCAAGTTACAGAATGTAAGTATTCTGTTCCACTACTGAGATATGTGATGGGGCATAGTTTATGCCCATATGCCCTGTTTTCACAGGCCCGGTCACATACGTATTATGCTTTGAAAATAGCCCATTACACTTTGGGCAGTGCTCAAACGCAAACTGTGTTATGCCAAAATTGTGCTTTCAAAATCAAGATTGTTCTTGAGTATTGACATTTTTTATTAATGTATCAACAGTTCAAGCTGACCTTTGTATTACAGTAAGTGCCTGCATGCTTTATTAGAATATCTTGATCTGACTTCTGTGAATTGTGCATATAACCAGCCAAGAAACAATACGTATATGAAAATGTTGAAAGTGTGTATTTTGCTGCATGCGCATTATACATTAGCATCTTGAAAATTGTCCTTATAGCTACGTATACCCAGAAATTTGTATATTTCACATTTATATTCTTTGTCAGGATATTTGCATTTGTTGCACGATTTGAAGATTTTTGTTCTTGACCACCACATGGCTGCAAAGTATCCAGATTGATTTTTATTTCACGTGTCATGCCAATTGCTAAAGAGTGTGTGATACAAGTTGCACAGTAGCGGTAATCCCTGTGTCAAGCATAGTCTAGTCTTGCAGTAAGCCAGCTTATTTCATGAGCCCATCCAATTTAACATCAGAAATGTGTGTTATGTTTGCAAGCATACTGTATGTGGAGCCATGCTAATTTATCAGTAAGGTGAATTGAAGTTTATAGGTGCACATGCAGACATGCATAAATTTTCATGAGATAAAAAAATTCATGGTAGTTTCCAAATTGTGAAACCATGAAATTTACGTACCACAAAAATTTATGGGTATACGGTATAATGTTGGCATATTGCTTGATGCTTTTGTTGGCCTACTATTCCTGAAACCATGCCAGCACAAACTTACATGCTATATATCCTGAACACATGCACATACATCAATGACCACACCTGTTAACATAATGTATGTGAACAGCTGAAGTCATTTTACGTATTAACTTTTGTTTAAAACAAGTTTGAAACAAACTGGGTAAAAATATGCACAACACACTTGCACCTTGCAATGCAATAAAACAAAGCTCGAATCAATAAAATCTATACATCATCGGAATCACCTATTTGTGGACCGTATGAATTTTCTCTGCGCAAACTGTATGTGGGTGAAAAAGTTGCAATAATTATGATGCTGTGGAAATAATGTGCATTATTGTCACCAAAATTCTTCGTTGAAATAGCATTTGTACATGTGGAGGAATACAGTTATGAAAAGCACTACACTTTAAAAAGATTTACCAATTTATTTATGGTGAGCAGTGTGAGCTAAGCCCTGTCTTCATAGCTTGTATCAGTCATGAGTTATAACATAAGTGCCTATAATTTATTTACACTATATTGTTGCTGTACAAATGAAATTTGTTATTGTTCCAACTATGTAGCGCTTAGATGATGTATTGTTTATTCACACTTGAAATGGCTTCCATACAGTTGCAATGTCCCTTTAATTAAGGCATTACTCAGGGAAACAAGATTAAACTCATACACCATCTTATTATTATTTTCCTGCTCATGGAGACTTCAGCTAAATTAATTTTGTTTTGTTTTGGTAGCTCCAACGGTGTACATTAATGATGCAGCAGACGTGAACAAACTTATTGTTGTCCAAAAATGCCACATGCATGTATGAGTGACTACAGGTAGGCATTCCAGCCCAATTTTTAAAGTTTAGAAAAATGGACTTATATGCTCAATAGATAGAGTATTGATTGCCGATCTCAGAAATATATAGTTTGTTGGGTTGGAATTAGCTACTTTGGCATGCACAGCGCTTAAAAAACTGAACAAAGGTACATTTTTTCTCCGGGGCTCTCCATACATTTTAAAGGGGAAAATGACACAATTGAATTAGGAAGCCATCTAGTAACCTGGACAGTCTTGAAACTGCAGTTGCTTCTAGCTGCAAGTTTGTACATGCAATGATAGTAACTTCAGATCTTATCGGATCTCAGCAATCTTTGTATGGTTTGTGGTGAGCAAATATGTTTCACCTACTGCTCACTTCTCAATACAATGGTGTAGCTATACCCATAAGAAGGGGCTATCTCAAGTTAGTAAAAACATTAAGTTAACAACTTATAAAGGTAAACAACTAAAGTGGAGGTGCCACAATGATGCAACAATACCTAAGGTGGAGTTGTGGTTCCAATTACGGCATTGTTATGCCGACTTTGAAGTGGTTTATACTTTTGAGCTGATGACACAGCCATCAGAAAATTGCTATGGAGCTGAAAATCGCTAATCCGAGCGAAGTTACTATACCCTTTACAGTAAACACTAGTGACTACCTTCTATCCGACAGTATGTTTTTAAAAGTTTTAAAGTATTCTACATACATTACAAGGCTTGAAAAGATTACAAAACAACACAAAACATACTTATATGTAATGCACATGATAAAACTAAGATTTTCATGATGATCAGCGTGTGGACATGGACAAACCCCACAGCGATTTTCATCCTCATTGGAGCTTGGATGACGGAGCAATCCTAAGCTAAACGTGAGTTGTTATTTTGTGCCTGGGTTCTATTGGGGAATATACGGAGATTATTTTTATTAAAAATCTCGGATACTGGATTGCCTACTACAGGGATAAAAGTATAATAATTATCTTGATTTTCCAATATATGGTAAATATTTTAATTCAAATTTCAACTCTGTTGACCAATGGAAATTAGCTGCAATTTTAAGTGCCTGTATGTAGTTTGTATTCAGCATAGTCACTGTACTGATATATTTATATCTCTGTCTACTGCTAGTTACAATCAAAACTAAAACTTTAGTTATCCATTCTCTGCACCTCGTTTTGTACATTGTGATAATGCTGAGAGCATAAGGCCACTATTTTGTGATTTTCTGTTTTTCATCACAAAATTCCAAATGGATTGCAGGTAGGCAGGTATTATCCATTATCCCTAGAACTTGCCACAATATAACTAGCTAGACTTATATTTTCATACCTCTATACTCTCCAGTGCCTGCATTATACTCTCTGCATAACAGGCAATTTGCTAACTTAGCTATATAACTCAACATAGCTACTGTGACACTGTAGCTAGTTTGTGGCAACTATTCTCTTTAGATGTACAATAGCTGCATTACAGTGGCACCTGTCTTAGCGGTCACCTGTACAGAAAGGCCACCTCTTTACCTTTTAAATTCCTCTAGTGAGAAGTGTACAGTGTATATATTATACTAATCCACCTGTCTAAAGCAGCCACTTGCCTACTCTCCAAGAAATCTTGGCCCGAAGGTGATCGGCTTAGACAAGTTCCACTGTATAGTCATAGTTTGTCACATGATCATTTCCACTTGAGGATCAACTTCTTAGTTGCAAACTTCATTGCACCAACCTTCACATTCTCTTAATTGGGTACAATGCATGAAATAGCTACTGTATGAGTGCAGCTTTCTTGAAAACTGAACCGTACATCCTCGATATTTGGTTAATCAGATGAAATAGTGGTCAAATCTTTAACAATGGGGAAATACATACTGCAGCAAAATACAGTGGAACCTCTCTATTACGGACATTTTGGGACCCAGAATGTTTGGCCATTTTGTTACTGTAATATAAAGAGGTTTTCCTATCTCAGAGGTAAAAAATGTATTAACCAGACCTGTTGGAACCAAAATTTTTGCCTTTATGATGGAGGTTTTTTCTATTGTGTCCTTAATTCAGGGAGTTTCTTGTTAAGAGCGGTTCCAATGTACATGCAGGCACTGATGAAAAATAGAAAATTGTTAAAAGAAAGTCATTTTTTGTTCAGAAAATTGGAGGTTGTGTGAACTAGTTGTGTTGTTGCCAAGACAGTCACATATAAAAGTGATTTAACAAAGCACATGACATAGCTAGCTGCTAGGCTATGCCAGTGAAGTTCGGACATGCAGTTACATGTGTTAGACAATGGTATATACACGGTTAAAATTTTGGTGTATAGTCATAACACCTTTAAGGGTGTCCACTTGCTTGTTCAAATATAAATCCTTCAATAAAAAGGTACTGAAATGGTGCTTTGATGACACTCACAGTGTGTTACAAAGGAGTGCTAAGGTGTCATAATAAGTGTAACACGTACCATGTTTGAAGAGGTGTAAATCCAGGGTTTTAGAGTACTATAACATGTAGGGTGTTATAGTAACAGACTAGGCATTCCCTTCAATTTTCTGAAGGGGGTGGAGCTGCTTTCATCCCTTCATTTACATTAATGTTTATTCAGGAATCACCTGTGACCTGTGAAATATAGTATTTCAACTGGATCAGAAATACACTTAGCTACTTGTTGTTTTCTATACTTTATGTAAGTGCAATATTTCTATGTATTTCAATAATGTAACTACCACAGAAACTTTTAAACGTGGGACTTCATTCTAAGAAACACCCCTTTGGCACTCATAACATCAACTATAAACCTCTTTGGTGCTTCAGGAGTGTCACAATAACACCCACTTGACTATTAGAAAATATAGGTGTTGTGTAGCAGTTGCACTGAAGCTATCTGATTGTGAACTCTATTGCACAAACAAGTGACTTTATCACGCACACTCACTTTTTATTATCATGTATCTATATATGTGACTGTCTCTGGGAAAACCGATCTTATTGCCCATTTAAAAGTATCGAGAAACGTCGGTTTTAAATATTCAGTGTGCTGTAGCTGGCAAATGGTGGTAGCTACGCATATCAAATTTTCACACGTTTCACAACAGTTTCTTACCTTCCTTATCATCCACTGAAGAAGTAGTCAACAGCTAAGTTTCCTGCCATTTTAGATAGTTTTTAAACCGAGGTTGTCTGTATCAGGCGAGCTCCTGAAGGGTGCGAGGCGGGGGCCCTGGAAGGTGGGCAAGATGGTGCCAAATTGAAAAGAAATGTGCTGGGATGAATTAGGCCAAGCTATAGGCCATTCAGGGCTCAGAACTGGCTAAAATGAAAGGAAATGTACAGCACAGGTCATTGTCCAACACCACTGAGCTGTACAGCCACACACAGCCATCTCCTGGTTGGCGAGGGCTCCATCAAGACCCCAGACCACTCGTACAGCTCACCACTGTGCTCTAGAAAAGCAGCCAGCAAAAGCAGACCACTTTACTCTGGTCGACTGTGGCAGTGAAACTTGATGGTGCATTCATTAAGCTTTGTGATTGTGTGAAAAAATCAAACTTCCTGTGTTGGGCGATAAGAACGATTTTCGTAGATCCAGTCACATATGGTAGTTAACCTTTACGTTTTGTAATTCATTTAGCTTATTGCATTCGCATTCTTGTAATTGTCTTGTAAACATATTCTTTTACTGGTCTTTTATCCTTTTGTATTTCCTTGTGTATATGCGGTATTTCCTTGTGTATATGCACCAGATTTCTGACTTTGGATTTAGGACTATGACGTGTGTTTCGCTGGATATTTGTGATCGCGGATATCCACACTCCAATAATTGGAGCTGACTTCCTCAAAGAACATGGGTTACTAGTCAACATGAAACAAGGAAGACTCATCGACATAACGACAAACCTTCGAACACAAGGTACCATATATTATGCTGAATCTTTATGCCCCTCTTTTACCTGCAGCAGGACAGTTCAGAATATGCCGCCTTACAGGCCAACTTTTCTTCTGTCACAAGGCCCTGTCTACCTCCCCTATCAGTGAACACAATGTTACTCACCATATCAACACAACTGATCCTCCAGTACATGCAAGAGCCAGACGTCTTCCACCTGACTGTCTACATACCACCCATCAGGAGTTTGAACATACACTGTATGCTGGATCAAGAAATCATCCAATCTTCTAAGAGTCAATGGCCTTCTCCTCTTCATCTGGTTCCTAAGAAAACTCCTGGCAACTGGCGACCCTGTGGAGACTATAGAATTCTCAACCGTGTGACTGTGCCAGACCGATACCCTATTCCTCATATCCAGGACTTTACTGCAACCCTTCATGGCAGCACCATATTCTCCAAGTTAGACCTGTTACATGCTTACCACCAGATTTCAGTGGAGCCAGCAAACATACCAAAGACAGCTATAACAACACCATTTGGACTTTTTGAATTTACACGAATGCCTTTTGGACTGAGGAATGCTGCACAGACATTTCAACGTTTCATGGACCAAGTACTACATGGACTAGACTTTTGCTACACTTACATTGACGGTGTGGTTATTGCATCTGAAACCCCAGCAGACTACAAGTTACACTTGCATCTTATTTTTGAACATTTTATGTTTTATGGCATATTAATCAGCCCTGCTAAGATGTCACTCAATTACACTTCCTGGGCCATCACATCAACAACAAGGGTGTAACCCTACTCCCTGAACAAGTGCAAGTCATCAGAGATTTTCCTCAACCTACTTCTCTGCGACAGCTGATGAGGGAGTTCCTAGGACTTGCCAATTTCTATCATAGATTCATACGTCGATATGCTGATATCCTGATCCCACCCAATGCTCTGTTGAAAGCTACATATAGCAACAGTCAAACTCTTCCCCAAACCACCATGGTATTTGAGGACATTAAGAAGGCACTAGCTAATGCCACACTTCTTGTGCACTGTAAGCTTGATGCCCCTATAAACATCATGACTGATGCATCTGACATTGCCATTGGGGCAGTCCTTAAACAACATCTTGAGGGCGAGTGGTGTCCTCTCTCTTACTTCTCAGGAAAACTACCACCAGCAGAAAAATGGTACAGTACTTTTGACAGAGAACTCTTAGCAGTCTACTGTTCCATCCGCCATTTCAGACACTTATTTTAGAAGGCCATGAGTTTTACGCATTAACAGATCATAAACCATTAACCCATAGTCTTAACACAATAGTAGTCATAGTCTTACACTCTATGTTACACCATCACTCGCCATGCCAAGTATGCCAACTGGATTTTATTCCCAATTTACTAGTGACATTTGTCACATTGCAGGAAAAGGGAGCCCAGTTGCTGATGCTCTTTCACGTCTTGGAGAAGATTCAGCTCAGATGAATGCTATCACACCCACTATAAACTTTACTGCGATGGCTAAGGCTCAACCCAGTGAAACTGACCTGTAAGACTCACACTTACTAAACACTACTATCAAGTTTGCAAGAGTTGTTTTGCCTGTGTGTAGTGACACCCTGTTATGTGATATTTCTATAGGAATACTAAGACCATTATGTCCCTGAGCAATTCAAACATACAGTGTTTGATGCACTACACAACTGGTCCCATCCAGGTATCAGAGCCACACAATGTATGATAACAAGTTGTTTCTTTTGGCCCAGAATGAATTCAGACATACAACATTGGGACTGTTCCTGTATCCAATGCCAAAAAGCCAGGATTCATTGCCACACTGTCACACCACTTGCTACCTTTAACACTCCAGATGTCCGCTTTGACCAAGTGCATATTGATCTAGTAGGGCCACTACCAATATCGCAGGGGTTCATCTATTTACTTACTTGTGTAAACCAATTTACTAGATGGCCAGAAGCGGTTGCACAAGCCTTTGTTAGTAGCTGCATTGCTCGATTCGGTGTACCTTCCACTATTATTACTGACAGTGGATCTCAATTTGAATCATCCTATGGATGCAGTTGATGACACTACTAAGCACACAAAGAATACAGACTACATCATACCACGCAATAGCCAATGGTTTAGTGGAATGATTCCATTGCCAGTTGAAGAGTGCACTGAAGTGCTTGACTGACACCACTCATTGGACTAAAGGACTACCACTTGTGATTTTGGGCATTCGTACCACCTTTAAGGAAGACTTGAAATGCACCCCTGCTGAATTAGTTTATGGAATTACCCTACATCTTCTAGGTGAATTTTTCACAAGTGATATTTCCAATGACATTTTAGATCCTACATCTTATGCTACACATCACAAAACTTTCATGCAACAGATCCAACCAAGTGCTGTGCGATGACAACAAAGAAAGTCATATGTAAGTACAGATTTATCTACATGTCCATATGTTTTTGTGAGGTATGATGGAGCAAAAGATTACTACAAGCTCCCTATGATGGACCATTCCAGGTTTTGAAGAGACATCACAAACACTACACCTTGGATCACAAACACTACACCTTGGACATTTCTGGACAATCTACGGTTGTTTCACTTGAAAGACTTAAATCAGCCCACAGTATATCGATGACAACAGTTCTTCGGATACTGTACAGCTATTGACTCTAATATTTCATCTTCACCAACCATTCTTACCACCCACAGTCATCAAAGCCTGCTACTCCCAGTCAACATCACAACAACCACTCAGAACTCACTCTGGTTACCATGTACATTGGCCTAAATGGCTGGCAGACTACAGACTGCTCACATACTATAGCAGTCGCTGGTTTGAGGGGGGTATTGTAGCAGTTGCACTGAAGCCATCTGACTGTGAACTCTATTGTACAAACAAGTGACTTCATCACACACTAACTTTAATTATCATGAACCTTTAAGTGTAATTCATTCAGCTGATTGTATTCATGTACTTGTAATTTCCTTGTAACCATATTCTTTTTACTGGTCTTTGGTCCTTTTGTATTTTCTTGTGTATATGTGTATAGACCACTTTAACCAGAAGCCATGGAATATCAATATGATTTTCGTTACTTGGAGTTGGAGCAAATTATCTTAGCTTTAGTTTAGTGACCTTACAGTAGCACCTAAAACAATTTTAACAAATTTGATTTGTCGAGTCTTCATATTTATGAGAAACCTGATACAGTAGCAGGTGTCTTATTGGTAAAACACCTTGTCTTCATGATTGTCTAATATTTGTTTACAATGAGATTCACAATGATTCCATGTGGATAATTAGTATTTAGCTAATACAATAAAAAACCAGTGGAAGTAATGTGATTGAGAAACTGATTTTAATATAATAGGTAGCTACGGTATACAGTTTCTGTATTTTTATTGTTATTATTAAAGCTTTACAGTGGCCTGCACTGAAGATGGATGTGCTGCAGCCTTTGCATTAACCTAACCTAACACACTGGAACTGGAGACTTAAAGATTACATGACCTAGCTAACAATAAGGTGAAACAGAAAAGGGTCAAAGAAAGAGAAAAAAATCCTAGCTAATTATAGTACAATGGTGGATTGAACCATCGTGGTAGCTGGTAATAGCTACAAATCATTAATTAAATTTGTGGTCTTCGACATAGTATAGTCGGTAGCTAGCTAACTAGTAACGGTCGAGCGTCGATGACGCATACATGACTGAAGTTACTATTTAAGCAGGTTACATTTACAGAATTGTTGTAAATTACAGCATGCACTAACAGAAAATGTTCTAAATAGCTAACCTCTAGGTACTCAATTACTAATCGTGAGGAGTAGGTTACAAGTTACTACTAGACCTGAAATATCTAATGCATACATTCACTAGTGCTATAGCTACAAGTCACAAGATGTTTACCTTGATTTCCTGCCATTGTGAATGACGCTGTCTCCTCTTGGAATGAAAGCTATCAGCTGACCTAACTTGAATGACACGGCTCCGATGATTAATCGACTATTCTTATCGAAAGATTTATTTTAATATCGATTTGCAAAAGGCGGCATGCAACGTAACACTAACTTCCGGTTGTATGAAGTTGTTTTCGCGACGTGTTGATTAGCTATGATTGTAGTAGCTATAGCTGGCCATATTTCTCTTTTAATCATTATTTCTACTGTACGTGATCGTACATTTGTTGGTGTGATTTAAATAGTACTTTGCTATGATACTAGCTATCAACTATTATTTACAGGTTTTTGCAATTGAATTCGGCGACTTTGCAATTGAATTCGTCCCGTTTGCAATTGAGTTCGTCGGTTTTGCAATTGAATTCGTCCCGTTGCAATTGAATTCGTCGGTTTTGCAATTGAATTCGTCGCTTTTGCAGTTATATTCGTCCGTAACAGGAATGGCAGCTGGAGCAAACACGAAAACATGATGTAGCAGCTGCTACAAGAACTTGTTCAAGTACAACAGTAGTAAACAACTCTTTATAAGGCAATAATTCTTCCTCTACAGCCTATCCAGCAACATCCCAAACTCCACTACGCCTTTCGCGATGGGTGTGGTCACTCGCGAGCAAGTTAATTAACTTGTCAGACAGCTATCAACTTCGCGTACTACCAGCTTCAATTACCTTCTAGTGTCTCAAGTGTAACTCTCCAAGGCATAAATAGTTCATCTCTTAATGAACGGGTTGGTTTCTTGGAGCCGTTTTGTTTATGACGAATTGTAATGCAAACGCGACGAATTCTATTGCAAAAACGACGAATTCAATTGCAATACCGACGAATTCAATTGCAAACGGAACGAATCCAATCGCAAAGGCGACGAATTCAATTGCAAAAACCTGTAATAGTTATTAATATGTGCTGAAAATTTCATGGCTACAGAGGCATAGAATACAAAGGTATGATACATCAAAGTTTGAAAAGTAGGCAATTTTTATGTGCCCAAATGCCCTATTTTCATAGGCCCAGTCATGTAATTATAATAAAATCATCATCTATAAAACGGATGATTCATTATACAGTAGAATAGAACCAGTCTAAGTCAGTACTAGTGGTCACATTTGGGTCAAAATTTCTTGAGTTTAATATGGAAGTGGCTGCATTAGACTCGTACATGGATTTGCATGTAAACTTTTCAAATTTGTGGTTGGTCTATATAGTGAGTTGTACTAGAGTTGTAATGATTTGTCAGTTGTTTAAATGCATATCAAGACTCACGGTAGTGAGTCGCGAGGCCAAGAAGCACAAAGCGCGCGCCCACAAAACAATAAATGTGACCCAGTCTGCGAAAAGGGCTCTTATAGCCTTTCCAATTATCCATGTTTGGCTAATCATAACTCCTAATCTACTAAAGCAATCACCATGTAATTACACCCACAGCTACTGCCAGGTTAGGGTTGTTGAGTGACCAAATTGTAGGCTTGTACCATATTCACCAGTCAAGTTATGGGTTACCATATATATGCAATTGGAAAGGCTATAAGAGCCCTTTTCGCAGACCGGGTCACAAATAAACACGCGACCACTACTGTGAGTCATTTACATGAGGGATTGATTACGCAATCTTTTAAAATCCGCATGGCGAAATCTCAGCCTTACTAAAAGATTCCGCCTTAAAACCAAGGGCATGTAACCTTTGTATAATGAGTAACTACTACACGAAAAGTCAGGCGAATTATTGGAGTAGTTTGTTCCATCGCACCTATATTATGCTCGATTATGCTCAATGTCCATGCCTTAGTTCATATGCTTTGCTACCAGTTTAACACTGTATAGAAAGAAAAAATGAGTGGCTGGAACACAAATAATAAATTCTTGCTGCATGCCTGCATGTAAGAGAAAAGATCGATATACTCTAATAGAACAGTCAGTTTGATGATTGTTCTATTGGAGTTACTTACTGCTCTATTAGAGTATGATTATGATTATGATTAAATACGGGTAAAGGCACAGCCTGCATACCTGATCAATGCAGTAATTATACAAAAATAACTCTCGAATCAATTAAATGATTTATACAAAAATAAATCTTGAATCAATTAAATGACTATCTAATAATGATTTAAAAGTGTTAATCGAAGAACTATTTACAACATAATTGGGCAAACTATTCCAATTGTTGGTGATTCTATTGATAAAGTAATTAGATCTACACAATAGTCTTGAGCGTTCCTTAAACAATTTGAATTGATGCCCCCTGGTAATAGATCTTGAGTACGTATATATATCAGTAAAATCGGTGGTGAAATAATTGTTAAAAATTTTGAAAAGAAATATTAGATCACCTCTCAATCGTCTATAATGAAGAGATGGCAAATCTAGTTGTGTCAACCTCTCTGAGTAAGATTTGTCTTGAAGTTGTGGGATGAGACGAGTAGCCCTTTGTTGTATCTTCTCTACCTTTCTGTTGTCTAGGATGTAATAAGGCCCCCAAATAGGATTATTGTATTCCAAGATAGGTTGAACTAGTGTATTGAACAAACAAGTTAGCATGGTAGAGTCAAGGTATTCAAATGATTTCTTAATCAAACCAAGTACTCGGTTAGCTTTGGTAGTAGCTTGAGTGGTGTGATGGTGGAATTTGAGCTGATTGTCAAAAACAATACCGAGGTCACTGTGCGTTGCATTGATGTCAATAAATATTCCGTTGAGACAGTAAGGACCATAGTGGTGGGCTGGGCCGAAGTGAAGGTGTTTGCACTTGGAAATATTAAAATTCAAAAGCCACTGTTGTGACCCGGCATCTTTGAAGTAAGTCTAAGTCACTCTGTAACGTAGTATAGTCTTCTCTATTTCTAATGACTCGAAAGATTTTTGTATCATCAGCAAACAATAGCACCGGACTTGATACAATTGATAGTATCTCATTTACAAACATCGTGAATAGTAGGGGACCCAGCACAGAACCCTGGGGGACACCACTAGTAACTGGAATGGTGAAAGATTTATGGCCATTAAGTACAACTTGTTGCACTCTGTTAGATAAAAAGCTTTCAATCCATTTTAGCACATTTCCATGAATACCAAACGATGTTAACTTTTGCAATAAATGTCGGTGTGGAACAGAATCGAAGGCTTTTTGGAAATCTAAATAGATTACGTCAATAGAATAGCCCTCATCAAGATGATGAGTTAAATAATCCAGCATCAGAAGCAATTGAGTGGAACACGATCTTCCTGGTATAAAGCCAAATTGATAGGGAGACAGTAAGTTGTTTGTGGATAGGTGGTTCAGTATATGATCTTTGACAATGGATTCCATTAACTTGCTGAAAATAGAAGTGAGGCTGACTGGTCTATAATTGCAGGCCAGATTCCGTGCACCTTTTTTGTGAATAGGTGTTACATTGGCACACTTCCAATCTGAAGGTAAAGTGCCACTATTTAGCGATTTATTAAACAGGATAGATAATGGTACAGAAATAAATTCACTTACAGATTTGATAATAGTTATAGGCCATCCGTCTGGTCCAGAGGATTTATTACTTTGTAGAGCTATTAGCTTGCTGAAAACTGTTGCAGGAGTGATTTCAATGGAGTCATCAAGGAGAGGGGAACTAGTTGAATCAACTGTTGGAATACTTGCGGTGTCCTCACAGGTAAATACACTAGAAAAGTATTCGTTAAAGTGAGTAGCCATTTCAGTAGCGGAATGTATTGCAGAACCATCCGAGGAGACCAACTCGGTAACACCTGGGCATACTTTTGTCCTTGAGTTAACATATTGCCAGAATGCTTTAGGCCTAGATCTGACACCTTGAGCCAGATTCTTTTCGTAGTCTTTTCTAAGGTTACGAGTCAAGCTTCTAAGCTGATTATTTACTGACTTAAAGTTTGCAAGGTCTATGAGAGAACGAGTCGAGAGGTACTTTTTCCAAAGATGATTCTTTTTCCTTTTCAAACTAAACACTTCAGAGTTACTGTATAGGCTTTTCTTCTCCTTGGGCTTGTAAGTAGGAACGCAATTGTCAAGAGCATCCTGAAAGATCGACCTAAATTGCAACCAAGCATCGCTCATATCAAGGGGGTCCAATAAGGATACCCAGTCAACATCACCGAGAGTTTGCTTCATTAGATCAATATTTGCCGCTCTTGTATTATATTTCAAGTTGTCAGTCTTCTTCGGCTCCAAATAGCACAAAAGATCAAACTGTATACAAATGTGGTCGCTATTACCCAAGGGTGGAAGATGCAACAAGTTTATAACCATATTCTCTTCGTTTGTGAATACTAGATCGAGTAGGCT
Organism: Dysidea avara; assembly: GCF_963678975.1. Lineage (NCBI taxonomy): Eukaryota > Metazoa > Porifera > Demospongiae > Dictyoceratida > Dysideidae > Dysidea > Dysidea avara. Next base: position 7,078,657 of record NC_089273.1, on the reverse strand, counting down.
CGGAGAATCACCCTGTCTAATTCTTGTGGGCTTGTTGACATGCTGAAACAAGAATAAATCATCCACTGAGTCGAGAAAAGGTACTATATGAGAATTAGTAGTTGAACCTGAAAGGTCTGACCAAGTAACTTCTTTAAAGTTGAAGTCGCCACATACTAATAAGTGAGAATAGTTATCGAGTTTGGTAAATAAATTACAAAGAGATGAAACACTAGTACTGAGATCACCCGTAGGACTACGATACAGACAGCCAACTAACAGTGAATCAGATCCGCAGAGTTGAATTCTAACCCATACTTGATCTTCAAGATCAGGTGAGTGAAAAAATACTTGATGAGCCTGCAGCTTCTCAGAGACAAATATTCCAACTCCGCGTATGTGAGAGGTGACAGGGGTATATGTGTCTGGATCAAAATTAACGTAAAGAGAATATCCAGGAAGTGCCAGTAGAGCTGAGCTAACAGTAGAATTTGGTGATTTAGGAAGCAATTCGGTAATAATAATTATGTCAGGGGGGTGGGTACCTGTAATTTGAGCTGAAAGAAGATCACGCTTATTTAAAAACTGATCAGCGTTTGTATACAAAGTTCTTAACATTGTATTACTTATCATTACTGAAGAACCAGCACGACTTCTATCAGGAACAATTAGTAGCCTGCTGAGTGTTGGTGGTTTCAGCAATTATATTTACACGGGGTTGTCTCTGTGAAATAATGCCATTACGAATTATCAAATTAGTTTCTCCATTGGCCTTCCTTTGTTTTAACTCGTCAACAACCCTTTTGTGCTTAGCACGTTCAAGTCTTGTTCTATCAGGGACAAGGTATACTTTGTTGTACTGTTCGTGTCGCTTCAGAAAGTGAGAATGAGAAAGCATGAAAGTCTTGTCGTCAACATCTTCAACAGTCAATAGTAATGGTCTGTGTTTATTAGGGATCTTTGGTCCCAAACGAATAGCCTTGGTTACATCCAGATCCAATTTAAAAACTGTGTCACTTAGGGCCTTAAATGATTGAATATCAACGTTTCGGTCAGTGGACTCCGGGAAATTGTATGCGACAATGTTATTTTTCCTTCGATCTCTATCTGCCATCTCATCTATAATGTCTAGAGCATTACTAGATGGACCAGCTCCTTGAGTGATGGATTGAGCTGGAGCACCAGTGTCCATGTTAACAGCAGACTCAACAAATTTGGAGGATATAGATTACACCGAGTTGTGTAGTGTTTGTTGTTTGATAGTCAAATCAGCAATTTTCTCACTAAGGTCAGTCAGAGTCTTAGATAAACAATTCTAGTATATCGATCTTATTTTGCAATTGTCATTTTTCCAGCAAGAATTTACACTATCGTACAAATATTTAACCTATTATGCTGGCATTATGCTCAATGCTGTTAGGTACCTATTATGCTCAAAATTATGCTAGCATAATCAGCGGGCCCCTAGTGATGCTTTTGGCCAGAAAATCTCAAAACCTCCATAAGTTTGAATAATAATAGCTATGCATGCAACTATTATTTTACATGGGAGGATCACTGAGGTTTATTTTCCACAAAATACAGCATTCTTTTGAAAGACATCATGTATGACCCAACATTTAACACTTTGAAGAACAAAACTAATTTTTTTCTTCCTTTACGTTATTTAACGTGCTTGCCTTTACCTTTTTACATTGAAGAGATCATATATAAAAAAGACTATTATACCATGTACCATTTAGTGATACTGTACAAAAGATACTGTAGAGTACTCATGGTTGAGACCTCAGCTTTGCCTGTGCAGCATTACACTCTTGATCTCGCTACTCAAGCTATATTCCAATACAACTGATGTAATTATGTAAATGATACATGTCAAACTAAATTTATTTATATTGAACACTATAAGCACATGCATGAAATATACATGCATAAACATATTCTGTGGTATACTGAAAACCGAAGATTTAGATCTGTACATATTAGATAAATAACAATAATAATATGCAACTCAATGCAAGTATAATATATCAAGCAACACAGCATATCAAGACACATCGAGTCATCAGGCCAAGGACTGAGACACACTCAAAAACAAAAGCAGCTACTACATAAAGTCTATTATAACAATGAAATACCCGTAAAAGTATAAATTGGCCCACTTCCGAAGCTATTACAGATACCTTTTCTTAGTTATGGCAAAGTCATCTTGCTTATCTGGTGGACCGGTGCATTCTGCTTCTTGCTGATGTTGGCGTTTAAACTTTTCTTTGCTGTTTCATTTGGCTGCAGTCTCTTGCTTTTTAGCCTCACTTAAACACTTTGGTCATTGTAGAACACTGAATGTCCTTGCTTTGCAACAACATATTTAGCACAAATGGCTTTGTTCATTTTGTATAGATTAACTAAAGCAGGAAGTAACGATTGTGGAGTAGCAGTTTTGCAATCTCTATTCTTCCATTCAACAGCATTGGTTGATGATGGACATCTCTTCCAAGTATCAATATATTAATACCCATGTCAGCATGATCTTTATGTAGCATTTTTAAGTGTTGGGGCCTGATCCACCATTCAACCCCTTTCTTTAGCAGCAGTCCAATTGCAGTTTTGTTCAGAAATTCCACCTCTTCCAATAGTGACAAATCTTTTTATAACACTAAGTAGAATTTTTGCAGATTATTGTGAACACAATACTTTAAAGTATTCCAGTGCAACTAGGGCCATCGCAGTGCATAATAGCTGTAGCAATTTTGTTGAATATTTGCTTTTATTTTACATACTATGAACAACTCTATCACGTACATACACGGTGCTAGGATTTAATTCAATGCACCTTGCAACCTTTCAGTAATTGCATGGCTGAATCTTCTCTAATACTTCTTTTTAATCCATTTATTCCAGCATCTGACCAATCTGGCATTATTCCGAAATGGTTTTATTTGGCTGGAAATTGGGATGATCCACTTTGCATTTTTAAAACATTTTGGTGAAAGCAAGTGCATGCACATCACTATTTTGATGGGAAAGGTGTACCCTAGCCACCACTTCCCATTCCATCAAATGATAGTCAAATGCTACAGCATTAAACAAGTATGTAAACTCTGTACTTATATATAATAATTACATTGTATGTTATATCTGTTTGTATAAACTCACAGACATTGATAGCAATTAGGTATGGTCTTGATAGTTTTTTAACCTCATATCCTTGGGTAGTGTCACCTAGCTGTTTAATCTCTACTGCATCAATTTTATCAAGATTCTGTTCCAACTGTAAAATGTCAAATGTTTTCTCTGCAGATGATGTCAGCTTGGCCTTTTTTACTTCAGTCCTTATTTGGCCCAAATGTGTACTAGCCTTATCAACTACACCTGGCACAAATTCTAATCTCTTTCCTTGACTTATATCAATAGGTGTTAAGTGTTGAATTAAGTAATACAGCTCTAGAAATATTTCCCTGTACGCACTTGGTCCAGTTGTCTAAAGGAAAGATAAACAAAGATAGGCTGTTGGAAATGGATGTAGGTGGTAAAAAAGAACATATCATTTACTATTAATTGGCACCCTGTGGCGGAGTGAAAGTATGCAGTGAGCCTTCATGCAACTATGTTGCTGCAGTGTGAGAAAAAAGACGATGCAAACTGCATCCATCTGCACCACTAAACCATGTGAATGACTGTCCAGTAGAGTTTGCATATTTTTTTCCAGAAAACTCAAATGACAACCATCATTGGATATTTGCACTCATCAGAAATCAAAAAGAACTGATGATTAATTTGCATAGTCATGCAATTCATGGGCCAACTAACATTGAAAATGTGGATCACTTTCCACTGATTGTTCTAATGTTTTGTAATTATCTATATGATAAACACGCTGAAGCCGGGCAGTTTTATACAACCAGGATACTGATATTCACTTTTATTTGTCAACGTTTTCCAATTTTCTTTCTCACTCATCATTTACCTAGCTATCATTAGTGGTGGTGTTCCTTTACCAATTCTTACTTTTATAGAGTTACCTGAGGAGATTGAAAGTAGTGCACTATTCTTTGTTTCTGGCTGGCACTGTTTCACTAACTCTAAAGGTATTGTAATCTTATTGTCTTTCTGTAGCAGTGAATTCATGACCTTTAGTTGTGATTTGGTATACACTCAGAATTGCATAGTGGCCATTTTTTAATCAGTGATTTCAGTTTCTCTTTGTATAAAGCCATAGGAATAGCAATTTTTTATGAATAGTCGCCACCATGTTTCAGATTAAAACTTCCATGTGATGGTGCAAGTTTGTCATACTCCTGTGTCCAAGCTGCATTTGATCCTCTGATCCACTGAGAAACCTTAAGCTCACCTTTTTACCCTTACTGTATCTATAGCATTTGCCATGTTTCTATCAGGCGCAGGGTGGTGGAGCAGGCCAAAGAGTGAGGGGGCAGCTGTAAGTTGAAAGCCAAAAAAAAAAAGGTCACAGCCTGCTGACAATAGCTGCTCTCCACCAATTATATCTCCTTATTTATAACTACACATACGTAGCTAAGTAACTTGCTACGCTGCTTCTCTGAATACTGTGACTGCTCTATTAGAGTATCCAGATCCTGACTGTTCTATTAGAGTATCTCGATCTTTCCTTGCAAACAGTGTCCCCCTGGCCGACTCCACCGCCTGTGATCAGGAAGAAAGTAGTGTACAATCTAAAAATAGCTAGCTGTAGTTGCATTGAAGTAATACAATAGTAGCTAGCTTACCCTCGCACGACTAAGGGAATTGTATGTAAGTAGCTATACTGCAGCCACTACAGTAACTAAAAGGGCTATTCCGATAATGACACCAGCAGCCAATGGCTCAGCGCTACTGAGTTGTGCGGAGCAAAGAGGATTTCCAAAGCAGAGCAGTAGTAAAATCCATGTAGATCTTAATCTCCACAGAGAACACATCTCAACACTATTGTCTAACAAGGAATCTCGTTTAACAATGCTCACGTGATTAGCTTAACAGTCGATAGGAATCTCGTTTAACAATGCTCCCGTGATTAGATTGCATCACGTGACATTTGTATCATGTGATCTACAAAGTTACGTAAAATCTTCCCAGGAGTAAGAGGATCTCCAACCTTCTACCATCATTTTGCGTGAGTGTAAAGTACGTAAAATCTTTCCATGAGTGACCCAAGGGTATAGTGACGTTATTCTTTCCCATGAGTAACCCATGGGACTGCTCACGTTAACTCTTCCCATGGGTACCCCATGGGATTAAGTGCCTTTTTACGTCAAGATGTAAACGACCGCTCTATTAGAGTATTTACTTGACTACTCTATTAGAGTATCTCGATCGTTTTTAATGCAGTAGGAGATGAAAAGTGAAGTGTTACTGAGGGTTTAATAGCTATAAATGTGACCGAGCCTGCGAAAACAGGGCATGTGGGCACAAACTACACCCCGTCACTTTACTGGTCATATCTCAGTGCTGGAACAGAATATTTGCATTCCGTAACTTGCATCATAAAGCCAATTAAATGTTTACTAAGAGCAGAAAATTGCATTACCATAGCATAATGATACAAAAAGTTATGAGTGATGAAAGTTTGAAAAAGTAGGCAAAAATCATGTGCCTACATGCCCTATTTTCGCAAGCCCAGTCAGCTGCATACATGCTACTGGAATACAGTGGTATATAGTTGTTTGCTATGACAAATTGTCAGTACAACAATGTTTATGTATTTAGACTACCACTGAGCTAAATTTAAAAGGGGGTTTCGACACCCATCTGGATCCGTCACTGAACAGATGTGGTTGTCATGCTTGGAGGTCTGGGGTTTGCCCACAAGAAACTTTTCGAGCCTATTCAGGAAATTAACTTGCAGGTTGACCGTTCTATTAGAGCAATTGACTGTTTTTATCCACAGCCTATACAAGAAAGTTACCATTTAGCTACGGAGTTCAGCTGCAAACACATAATCATCCTGTACATACAGTGTCGAATCTTGTTGCACCACAAGTTTGGTGTCACTAATCACTGGACTGGAATTCAGTAACAAGTTACTGCACTTTAAAATAGTTTTAAACGGTCTAGGTGGAGCTTCGTCTCCTATAGCTAAAACGACTCTTAGTCAGTCTGCTTTTTTCAGTCAAGTTCGAGTCCTGAGATTATAGCTACGCCGTCGGGGTACTTAGCAACTCGTAAAATCTGATTGGCCAGCCAATATTCGTTGAGAATACAGAATTCCGTATAGCTATATACGGGTAGTATGTGTATCCAGTTTTTTTTTTTGGCGAATTGAAGAACTCGCAAATTTAGATGTATGGAGAAATTGCTCGCGTCTCGCAAATTTCACAATCGCTTAATATTGTTATCTGCTCGCAAAAATTTGGACTTCGCAACAATAACCCCAGGAATTCGATCCTCGGTTCGATCAATAGTATGGCCAGATGACGATAAGGAATAAAGTGAGTTCTATTCGCACGAAAGAATAGAAACAACATGACATCAGAGGCATTCCTCGTATGTCACTGCCAAGATTTTGTCTTGCGTGTGACGAGACCCTTGTGGGGGGTCTGGGCGTGATTAGACCGTATATGTGCCATATGTATATGTGTAACAGATATACCAACCTTATCTATATGGTTGTATCATAGGTAGACTAACCTGGGCCGGTTAGCATACCTATTTAGTTGTGCATACGCTGTAGGAATCTAAGTAACAAGGCCAATCTTACTCTTGCAAGCCAGCCCTTAGGCCAGACAAACTTAATTAATTGTTTCTCATCCCCACCTGCATCCCTTTTTACCCCACCGCCTCTAATTTCATTATTGCTGTTATCAATCATGTGCACACTTATTTTGATGCTAAGAAGGCTGGCTATCATTAGTACAGCACAGCAAATGTCACCTGATCTCAGAAACAGTGATAAGTAGTATAGTTCTTAACAGGCTTTAGCTAACCTTTATGGTAACAGACAGCTTGATTTGGAGCATTTTCTTTAATAATGAAAAATGACCTCCATCCCGCATTGAAATCCAAATTTTTGTGGATGAGAAACACGTAATCAAGTTTGCCTGGCCTTAGAACTTAGGTATAATCAGGATGCACCTTATTATTTGGGGGGGAAGGGCAGACAGCCTGATAATAAAACGGTGAGCTAACCTATGGAACATGCCACCTAAATATCTACAACTACACAATAGATTTCTAGAGCATGTGGACAACAGTATAATGCTGTACAATGTTGGTTGTATATGTGCTTTTTTCATTAGCCAATCTTCTGCACGTACACTTATAAAGCACAATGTGAAGATGATGTCTAGTCTGGAAGTGAAGACTGCCAGTACTGTACAGAACAATATTAGGTATGAATGTTAAGGTTATGGTATAGTCGTGGGCAATCATTCAAATTTTTGAATGCCTATTGATACTTTTTGAGGAGGCTATAAGAGAGTCTAGCAGTGTGAAAGGTTTAAAGTGAACTCAAAGCCCTTCATATTTAATGTTTTTATGTTGCTACAATGTAGTTTGAGGCAAGTGGAACACTACAAGTTGTTGTAGCAAGACAAGTAAGCCAGTCCTTACATAGCTCAGCTCCAGCTGTCACTACCATGTTTTTCTGCCGCCAAATGCAGCAAAAGCTGTAGGCTCTTTGGGCAGTTCTGGGGCATGGCAATACTGTACGTTAAATTTATTAGGTCCTGTGGAAGCGCTTTTGGTGTATTCCTTCCCAGTGACAGAGATATAGCCTTCAAAGAGCTTGTTTCACTCATTTAAAGAAACTACTAAAAGTTTAATAAAACGTCTTCACAAACAGTAATTTAAAGTATCGCTACCACAGGACCTAGATATTTTAGTTGCTTAGTTACTTGTGTTGAAATTATAGTAATTCAGTAATCTGCTGGTCTGGTTTTTGACAGTACATTTTTGAAAAACATCACTCTATTGTGGACCAAGAATGGTTGTTCTTCTTCAGTATAAACAAACAAGTACGAATAATTGTATTACTTCCACAACACAGTTGGTGAAATTATTTATCCCTTGATTGGTTTAGAGTAGGTTCTGTAATTTGTTCCGCCCACAAATTTTAAAATATACTGTAACCTTAAATGTAAATGCGTATTCTGAAACTGTCTGTGTCCATCATATCCACCTTTTCTAACTACCATTCATAGCTTATTAGGTATGAAGTATAGCCTTGAAGTCTCCTATCATCATTAACAATTAAGTAGCTCCAGTGTGGCTGGTAACTGAGAAGACAAGTGTTCAAAAGCTTTTCCTGGGTAGCCTACTACGAGGTGCTTCATTCTGAAGTTCATCACTGAGCATTGATGAGGTTTTCAAGATGTGAACTACCACTGAAGTTCTCCTGTAATTTTCCACTGCTCTCAGCAGACTATATAGTGCACCTATCCACATATAATTTACTGGTAATACACCCACCCTGTAGGTCAGCTGAAATATGCATTGAAAATTGGACCAACAACTGGAGCAACTGCACAAGTTGGAGTCCCATGCTTGTTGTTCAGTGTTTTCACTAATAATTAAGGACAACAGGTGCTGCTGACATTATTTTTAATGAAAAAAAGCTTACTGATGTTGCTACTAAGCACACTGATTAATTTCTCACAGTGACAGACTGTTGGCATCTAATTTTGTGTGGTCACTAAAAGTCTAGATTGGCTGTGTATATGATAGCAAGCCAGCTGTGCTAGGAATTCAGCCGTACTGATAGTACTGGCCATACTGGCAGTACTGGCTGTACGTACTGGCATTTCCTGTGTGCTACCAAGCCAAAATTCTCATTGGTGACAGAAAGACTAACAGCTGTTGCTTGAAGCCGCTAAACAGATATCTATTATTAAGTTTTGATACGACACATTAACACTAATAAAATAATATGCTTTGGTGGATACTCAGTACACAAATTCATAGAGTAGGCTATACACACCAGATTCACACCTAATCCCACGCACCATGCACACTCACAGAGCACACTGACAAAGCCGCCAGCAGCAAGGGGGCCATTATAGTATGGAAAAGTTCACCAAATACATTTTACTGTGGACTCAAACAGGTGGGGAAAAATTGCTCCAGTTGTCCTCCCCCAGGTGGCCCTAAACATTGGTAACACTCTCATAATTATGATGAGTATTTGCTCAGAGTAAAGATGTCCTTGCACAGATTCTAGAGATCATTGTCACTTGCTTAGATGCATGCCCAACGACATTTAGTACATAGTCAATTAGTGATTGAAGACTTTTAAATGCAGATAGTCCTTCTATAGATGAATATGATTAAGGATTAAGATAAGCCAATTTATTGGTCAAATCTTTTACAAGGAAACATACTACCATTCCATACCCGCATTTCATGTTTGCAAGAAATCTCTCAGCGTAGTTTACAGCTATAGTTAACCAAAAACATTTCTGTGTAGGTGTTAGTCTACAAAAATTATTTCTTCAACAGTATGACCAACCAATTAACTGCCAATTGGCTATGAATGACCAATTAGCTACTGCTCTAGCTCTGATGTCATTACTCTTTCCCTTTTGTTGGAAAATCACTCTTAAGTTCCATTTCAGACATCTTCCACATGCAGGTGCATGTTGCCAGCTACACCATATGACATCTATAGATGGTCCAATGTTATTTAGCCTACAGATCTCCAAACCTCAAGTAAATCTCCCAACTCTTTTGGTCAACATAAAAGTGTGATACAGCTATATGAGAGTAGCTGTGATACTGTCATTATACTTCCTAATACTATTCTAACTGGTTGATTGTTTGCTTCAAAATCAACTGTATAATATTATCTCCTTACAGAGATGTAAGCCATTTAACTGTTAAGCCAACACAAGCCATCTAAGTGCTAATCATGCAATGCTAGGATGGCATCAATTTCCTCAATGTATGTACTGCTAGTACTGTATGCTATGTGTTAATATAATAATAATTTTGTGTTGTAGTTAACTGCTAACTGTTTCCTGTGTTCATTGTCTTTGTAGTATCTCTATGTATGTTTGTTGTACTTTATGTTGTTGTATGTATGTGTGCCCCTCTGGCAGGGAAGAGCAGCTTTTTCCACTGTTTAGAGATAATAAGCAATCAATCAATCAATCAATCAATTAAATATAATAAACTGCCATTAACTCTTGATAGCACCCATACAAACAGTACAGGAAGATTATTTTAAACTACCATTCGTACAACCCCCAGCTATAACCTTTGTTTTCATCCTTTAATCACAGAAGAAGACCCAGTTACAATTTAATGTCAATGATAATAATGTACCGTATTTATCCATAGACACCCAGGAGTTTTTTCTTATAATCCACTCCATGAACCAGCTGAAAAATCTTGTTGCACCTTGCAGAAGCTGCTGTTGATGTACTGTTGACAAGCCATGGGTTTCATTAGTTGTAGTAAGCCCTGTTCTACAAATTAAGCCATTGTAATCTCACCCTTGTGTTAAGATGGCATCCCCTGGCCTTCATTTAGGACCTGGCATTTATTTGAGCCAAGCTTTAATATGGATATATACACAGTATGATAATAGCTGCAGTCATACTATGCACGTATGGCTTTTAGCTTCTACAAAGTTAGAGGTACATAAAGTAATCATAATTACCATGTCCTTACAAGGTATACCCCAGAGGCATACTGAAAGGTACCGTTTCCAGTGGTGACACAAAAATTAACACCTGTTAATTTTATGGAGTCTTGGTTTTAACCACTAATAGATGATGGGGGAGAAAAGCATTAATAAAATAATATGTGGTGATGGATGGACCTCAGTGAGTTACTGCATTTAATTTTGCTGTTAGTATTAGCTTACATATTGCCTGCATTGAACAAAACATGTCAATAATTATACGGTATCAAAAGCACTATAAAATTGTTACTAAACTGTTTTGTCACTGTTGATAGTTTTGTGTGGTCTCAATGTTATTTGTATAGTATGTATTATAATAACTGCCATATTTGCATACATAGCTTGTAACAACAGTAATGCTATGAAGTTGAGAGTATATAAAAGGTGTTATATTATCCATGACATACTCCAGAGGGGCATACTGGTAACACAGAGACAACAACACTGTTGGTTTTAGCCACTAATATATGGTAGGAGAGAAGAACACTAATGAAATAATGTGTGGTGATGGATACCCTAGACATACTGTGGGACCTCAGCTAAGTTACTACATTTAGTTGCTGTTTGCATTGCCTACATTGACCAAAACATGAAGTAAATTAAGTGGCAGCTTTGAAGAGCTTTCCCTCAAAGTGTATATATAGTCAATATCACATGCCTCAAGAAAGTCTTAGAATAACAAAACTATAATAATTACAAATACACTGTGGCTATAGCCCTTTTTCACTATGTCAACATGTCATCATTACTGTTCCAATAGCCCATAGACGAAATATGCAGTGCATGCACTTTTGGCTTCTTGTATACATTGAGCACAAGTTCTTTGTAACAGTTAAAACAGACAAGATGAAAACTCTTTTGTGAGGTCACGGCATTCAGTGGTGAAGTTTTCTAATGATTTCTGGCCTTGTAGTTATTAACAAGCACTGTATTGCTTCACCAACATAGTAAGCCTAACTTTCATGTGTAATAGCGTTGATAGTGAGGTTTTGTTTAATGTCTTACAGTTGAGCTATTGTTATGTTTTCTGTGTATTATTGTTTCTGGTATTATTCTTTAGCCCTTGTCTTCCCTGCTTTGTAAATTTGCACACAAATGGTGTCATATGAGCAATTATTTTAACTGCTGTATGTAATGCTTACCAACTACTAACATGAACTATACTAAGGAGTACTCTTCAGATTTCATATAAATATTATAGCAGTTACCAATACTGTGCATTATGCCTGAGTAACATGCGTACAAAGAGAGTCTAAAATACATTGGAGCTATTGGAAAACATACAGTAGTTTCACAGTTAAAATAAATTTCCCAACAGTAACCATAAACTTAATTGCTGGTAGATATTGAGAATGGACTATTATAAAGAGTACTTCTACAAAGTTGGACATGATGTCACACATGAAATGGATTAATCTTAAAGTAAAACAAAGAAATATCACTGATGGTCAAAGAATATCTGCAACACATCTAAATAAAATTATGCAATTCTTGACTATGAATATTTCTAATTAGCTACCACCTAGCTGTGATATCATTGCTCTGGGACTAGCTAAATAATTCCAAGCTCCATTTATAAGTGGAACTTCAATTTCACATGCAAGTCTGTGTTGCCAGATACACCATGATATCAGCACTAGGACTCCATACAGGGGTGTAGCCAGGATTTTTTGAAGGGGGGTTCCAAGAGCAGTATAGAGTTACTAGAAGCAGGGGTCTGGGGGTGCAGCCCCCAGCCGCTGAGAGACTTTCAATAGTTTAATGAATTAAAACTCAGTAAATTGTTATATTTTATGCAAAAAGTACATTAATTGTAATGCATATAAGTGCCTTTGGGATGAAGCTAGTACTACCTAGTAGAAACAGACAGTATAACACATAGAGACACATTATAGTAATCTGTAAGTGATATAGTTATCTCACTGGTATAGGAACCATGAATCCACTGATACAAATAGAATGACTTGCAATCAAAACATTACAAAATATGCATAGCATAGATTCATTTTGCATATCAAATTATTGGAGTTCTACATCTTTATACACTGTACACCAAAGCTTTAGCTGTATAAGGTCATGCTCAGTTTTGTATTTAATGTTAGAATGTCTGATAAACTTCACTAATTCCTTAACATATGGATATGGATATTCACATGCATATTTTATTAGAGTATACACCTGATACTCTATTAGAGTATATCGATCTTTTTAACAAGTGTTGAAGAGGACTCATGTAACTTGTTACCTCTGTAAACCCTTCCCTGAGAGATGAATGCAAGCTTTATCAAAATTAATGTTGTGCTGTGCCATGCATTATATTACTTACTCATTTTGTCCTGCCACACTAAATGGTATGTTAGGGTCCTGTATGCTGTAAATTCAGAAGTCTAAATTTTAGAAGGGGGGGGATTCCTGAACCCCTCGGAAATCTCTCTCCCTACGCCCCTGCCATATCTCCAAACCTCCAGTAAATCATCAACACTTTTGGTCAGCTGTGGCTGAAGTATTCGTACCTACAGTAATTGTGACCTTACAGATGTTGGCATCTTTTACAACATAAAAATATGATACCACCATGTGAGAGTACCTGTGATTCAATTAATGGCTAGCCACCCAGTTGTTAAACATGCATTGCTAGGTCATCACCTTTAGTCACTTTTGTTACTGTTTTTTTTTTCTGTTATAATATTGCGAGTACCATACTGTTACAGTAATGGTATGTATATTATACAAATTGCATGGCTGCATTGCCAGCCAATCACACACATGTATACTGCATGGTGTACAGGAGGCTCTGAATTGTTGAGGATGATTGTCACTGGGATAG